>NC_092172.1:42177229-42197229 GCF_045791955.1 Oncorhynchus clarkii lewisi | reverse complement strand
GAATACAGTGAGTACTACAGTAGATCAGAGGACAGTCTGGAATACAGTGAGTACTACAGTAGATCAGAGGACAGTCAGGAATACAGTGAGTCTGGAATACAGTGAGTACTACAGTAGATCTGAGGACAGTCTGGAATACAGTGAGTACTACTGTAGATCAGAGGACAGTCAGGAATACAGAGAGAGAGAGGGGGAGAGACAGAAAGAGAGAGAGAGAGAAACAGAAAGAGAGAGAGAGAGCGAGAGAGAGAGAGCGAGAGAGAGAGAGAGAGACAAAGAGAGAGAGAGAGCGAGAGAAAGAGAGCGAGAGTGAGAGAGCGAGAGAGAGAGAGAGAAAAAGAGAGAGCGAGAGAGAGAGAGAGAGAGAGAGAGAGAGAGAGAGAGAGAGAGAGAGAGAGAGAGAAAGAAAGAGAGAGAGAAAGAGCGAGACAGAGAGAGAGAGAGAAAGAGAGAGAGAAAGAGCGAGACAGAAAGTAAAGACAGTAAAGTCATTGTGAACAGGAAGCTCCTACCTTTTGAGCAGTCCTCTCCGATCCATCCTGGGTAGCACTGACAGGAGCCATCGATGGGGTTACAGGTCCCGTTGTTACTACACATACACAGCTCTGCACAGCCCTTCCCATACCTGCCACTGGGACACACTGACACACACACACACACACACACACACACACACACACACACACACACACACACACACACACACACACACACACACACACATACAAGTGATGGAGACTAACCGACAAAACAGTACTACGACTCACAGTATTTGAAGCACATGATACTGAAACATCCTCCACCAAAATGAAACCATGTCTCCTCTCTCCCCATCACAGGGACCGAAAGTAGCTTTCCACCCAGACAATATACAGTACATCCCAAACCATGATCAACCTCACATCAGAGAAGATGTGAGTTCTGTGTGGCGTCAGAAACACCAAGGTCGTGGATGTGGGTTCAAATCCCACAGGTCTCCCACACACACACGTAAAGGTTAAACAAACATCCTGCTAAATTACATCCACTGACTGTTCCTGTACAATTTTGTTGACAGAGGCGTCTGCTAAGTGCTATATAAATAAAAATATATTGAAGAGGAGGCGTTTAAAGGGTTAATCCTCTAAAGAAGGGGATCTAGTGTGCTTCCTAAATGGCACTCTATTCCCTATACAGTACACAACTTTAGACCAGAGCTTTATGGGCCCTGGGACTCAGCCAGTGATTTATTGAGCTCCTCCAATGATCCGTCTGTCCGGCCTGCAGTGCAGAGTAGAATGGTTAATGTAGGATAGCGTAAGGCCAGCATTAACACTGCAGCTTGACTGTGCATTTTTAATGACAATTAATATTTCACCTGCCCCCCCCACTGTCCTCTCTTTCATCTAGGATTCCATTTGGACCCTACAGAACCTTGGAACAGGACCTTGGGCAGGCTATTCTTTCACCAGGAATGAACAGTGTTTTAACCTGCCAGAGGGGGGGGGGGGGGGGGGGGGGCACCACACAAGGACAGGGACTCTGTTAGAACAAACTGATAAATGAATCTGAATGCTGAAAGAAAAGTTTATTTCGTTAGAGAAAAGAGGAGGACAAGGTGGAGGTGGAGGAGGAAGAGGAGGAGGAAGAAGAGAGGGAAGAGAGGGAATTCTAACTGCCATCAAGGATATTTGGACTTTTCATTTCTTTCTCCTCTTACTCTTCACTAGTTCTATTTCAATGGGTTTAGCTGCTATCTTCCTCTGAAGGGCTCTTCACTAGTTCTATTTCAATGGGTTTAGCTGCTATCTTCCTCTGAAGGGCTCTTCACTAGTTGTATTTCAATGAGTTTAGCTGCTATCTTCCTCTGAAGGGCTCTTCACTAGTTCTATTTCAATGGGTTTAGCTGCTATCTTCCTCTGAAGGGCTCTTCACTAGTTCTATTTCAATGGGTTTAGCTGCTATCTTCCTCTGAAGGGCTCTTCACTAGTTCTATTTCAATGGGTTTAGCTGCTATCTTCCTCTGAAGGGCTCTTCACTAGTTGTATTTCAATGAGTTTAGCTACTATCTTCCTCTGAAGGGCCCTTCACTTGTTCTATTTCAATGGGTTTAGCTACTATCTTCCTCTGAAGGGCTCTTCACTAGTTCTATTTCAATGGGTTTAGCTGCTATCTTCCTCTGAAGGGCTCTTCACTAGTTCTATTTCAATGGGTTTAGCTGCTATCTTCCTCTGAAGGGCTCTTCACTAGTTCTATTTCAATGGGTTTAGCTGCTATCTTCCTCTGAAGGGCTCTTCACTAGTTCTATTTCAATGGGTTTAGCTGCTTTCTTCCTCTGCAGGGCTCTTCACTAGTTCTATTTCAATGGGTTTAGCTGCTATCTTCCTCTGAAGGGCTCTTTACTAGTTCTATTTCAATTGGTTTAGCTGCTATCTTCCTCTGAAGGGCTCTTCACTAGTTGTATTTCAATGAGTTTAGCTACTATCTTCCTCTGAAGGGCCCTTCACTTGTTCTATTTCAATGGGTTTAGCTGCTATCTTCCTCTGAAGGGCTCTTCACTAGTTCTATTTCAATGGGTTTAGCTGCTATCTTCCTCTGAAGGGCTCTTCACTAGTTCTATTTCAATGGGTTTAGCTGCTATCTTCCTCTGAAGGGCTCTTCACTAGTTCTATTTTAGCTGCTATCTTCCTTTGAAGGGCTCTTCACTAGTTGTATTTCAATGGGTTTAGCTGCTATCTTCCTCTGAAGGACTCTTCACTAGTTCTATTTCAATGGGTTAAGCTGCTATCTTCCTCTGAAGGGCTCTTCACTAGTTCTATTTCAATGGGTTTAGCTGCTATCTTCCTCTGAAGGGCTCTTCACTAGTTATATTTCAATGGGGTTAGCTGCTATCTTCCTCTGAAGGGCTCTTCACTAGTTCTATTTCAATGGGTTTAGCTGCTATCTTCCTCTGAAGGGCTCTTCACTAGTTCTATTTCAATGGGTTTAGCTGCTATCTTCCTCTGAAGGGCTCTTCACTAGTTCTATTTCAATGGGTTTAGCTGCTATCTTCCACTGAGGGCTCTTAACTAGTTCTATTTCAATGGGTTTAGCTGCTATCTTCCACTGAAGGGCTCTTAACTAGTTCTATTTCAATGGGTTTAGCTGCTATCTTCCTCTGAAGAGCTCTTTCAAGCCCCTCAAACATGATGTTGTATCTGCATGTGAGCATTAGATTTAAACCCACAATTAATTTCAAACTTTCATATTTCAACAGAAAGATTAGAACGTCTGAAAAGGTCTCGTATCGGACGAGAGACCACCGACGTAGACCTAAAAAGCCAAACATTTTCAGAAAGCAACTGCCCAGTGACCGAACTAGCCGTTAATTAACGTCTTCTTGACAAACGAGCACCATTTATAAAAGCCCTATTTTAAATAGTAGTCCTTATATTTATGAGACAGCGCTGGGAAGGGTGATGACATAACCCCTCTAGTAATTTAATAGGATCTCTATGGCTGGGAAGGGCATGAAAGTGAATTCTATATCTGCCCATTGCCTCTTTCTAATTCATTTCTAATTTTATTATTAGGAAAAGTAATATGTATTTAAAATCTGGATGAGACTTTATAGAGTGGTGAGGAGGAGGAGTCTACCGTGGTGAGGAGGAGGAGTCTACCGTAGTGAGGAGGAGGAGTCTACCGTGGTGAGGAGGAGGAGTCTACCCTGGTGAGGAGGAGGAGTCTACTGTAATGAGGAGGAGGAGTCTACCGTAGTGAGGAGGAGGAGTCTACCGTAGTGAGGAGGAGGAGTCTACCCTGGGGAGGAGGAGGAGTCTACCATAGTGAGTAGGAGGAGTCTACCGTAGTGAGGAGGAGGAGTCTACCCTGTATGGAAGAGACTTCCCCATTCAGTTTCTGTATTCAGGTTTCACTCAAACATCGTTTTAATCTTAGTTTTACTATTGACAGTTACAGCTGATTTTGGGATTGTTTGGATTCGCTCTCCTTAAATATAAGTCATCTGATTTATTTGTTTAATAAGTCTCTGAATTGTTTAATCAAACTGTTCACCGCCAGCTCCTGATATCAGGGAATGAAAACTACAATCTGTCTCCTGAATTAGCCTAGTGGACCCGAGCTCGTTTCCCCCGGTTTCCCCTGGCTAAACTAGGTGGCTAGCGGAACTGTGCTAGTTTTTGTCCTCATTGCCAAACGTCCTAAATAATGCACCCTCATCTTCAAAAGTAAAAAACTACAATCGTATAACTAAGAGATTTGACGGAAAAAAACAGTGTATTGTTTAATTGTTTTGTTGAATAGTCAGGAGAGGTTCGAGGTATCTGTCATAAGACGACAGCGGCGGCGAAGGGCTTCATTGTTCAGTTCAGTTTTGAGATTCACCGGCGACTAGGCGTAGGGTCAGCTGGACGTTTCTGACTGGTGCTGCTTGTAACTGTGACAACGGGCAGCCACTTGGTTTGATGGGAAATGTAGTGATTTTTCCAACACAGCCAGATCTGTACACAGTCTTGTACCCTTAACCTTCTTTAAACTGACTATCGTATTTGTTGATTAGACCAGAGTTTACTAATATAATGACACATCCAGGAGTCACGAGTTATCTGACATGAGAAAACTTGAGAAAATAGCAACTCTACAGATCACAATGACTACAGATCGCAATGACTGCAGATGACAATGACTACAGATCACAATGACTACAGATCGCAATGACTACAGATCACAATGACTACAGATCACAATGACTACAGATTACAATGACTACAGATTACAATGACTACAGATCACAATGACTACAGATCACAATGACTACAGATCACAATGACTACAGATCACAATGACTACAGATCACAATGACTACAGATCACAATGACTACAGATCACAATGACTACAGATCACAATGACTACATATCACAATGACTACATATCGTAATGCCTACAGATCGTAATGACTACATATCACAATGACTACAGATCACAATGACTACAGATCACAATGACTACAGATCTTAATGACTACATATCACAATGACTACATATCACAATGACTACATATCGTAATGCCTACAGATCGTAATGACTACAGATCATAATGACTACAGATCACAATGACTACAGATCACAATGACTACAGATCTTAATGCTACAAATCACAATGACTACAGATCTTAATGCTGCAGATCACAATGACTACAGATCACAATGACTACAGATCACAATGACTACAGATCACAATGACTACAGATCACAATGACTACAGTTCACAATTGCTACAAATCGTAATTCTTTATTTATTTTATTTAACCTTTATTTAACCAGGAAGGGCTCATTGAGATTTAAAATATATTTTTCAAGAGCGTCCTAGCCAAGATAGGCAGCACCAAGTCATTATAAAAATTAACAGACAAACAACATGAAAAACTACAAGTCATCTAGTAAAAACCATAGAATTCACAAGAGTATAACGAAATCAAAAACAGCAAATTAAAAACATTGACTGGTCAGGGAATCAGCCTCAACATCATTCATCAGTGATTTAAAAACACCAATCGGGACAAGTTCTTCCAGTTTAAAAGTATTTTATAAGGTGTTCCAAGACGATGGCGCAGAGGACATAAAAGCCCTTTTACCAAATTCAGTTCGCACATTTGGAACAGTTAGCAGGATAAAGTCCAGCGAACGAAGAGACGACCCACCACATTTCTGAACCATAAAAATGCCCAAATAAAAAGGAGGTAAACCCAAAATGGTTTTGTAAATAAAAGTATACCAGTGCCTGAGCCTACGAGTGACTCCAACCCTGGTATACAAAGTGCAGTGGGTGCGTAAGGGTTTTGCAGTTTAAAATAGATCTCAAAGTGCCATGGTAAAGGGTGTCAATTGATCTCAAACACTGAGCGGAAGCATTCCTATATAAAATATCCCCATAGTCTAGTAAAGGCATAAATGTAGCTGATACTAGCCTCCTTCTGGCTTCAAAAGAAAAACAGGCCTTATTCCTAAAATAAAATCCCAATTTCAGCTTCAGTTTTTTTGTAAGTTGTTGAATATGCAATTTAAAAGAGACGCCGTCATCAATTAAAATTCCAAGATATTTACATGAGGTTACAACCTCAATCTCCTTGCCCTGACAGGTAGTAATAGGTGAAAGGTTCCGAGGTCTATTTCTTGCTTTAGAAAACACCATTAGTTTAGTTTTGTCAGTATTGAGGATAAGCTTCAATTGACACAAGGTATGTTGAACAGTATAAAAAGCAGTTTGCAAGTTCTGGAAAGCTTTTGTCAGAGACGAGGCACAACAGTAAATAACAGTATCATCAGCATAAAAATGCAGTTGCGCATTTTGGACATTTTTGTCTAAGTCATTTATATAAATAGTGAATAAGAGAGGACCAACTACAGAGACTTGGGGCACACCTTTAAAGACAGACAATTTAACAGACATAAGCCCATCAAATTGAGTCCACTGAGTTCTATCAGACAGATAGTTAGCAAACCATGCTCTGAAAGACCTACACTCGACAATCTCTGCCTTAGTATAGCATGATCAACTGTATCAAAAGCCTTAGAGAGATCAATAAAAAGTGAGACACAGTGCTGTTTTTTTTCAAGGGCTTCAGTGATATCATTTAAAACCTTCATGGCTGCTGTAATTGTGCTATGCTTCTTCCTGAAGCCCGATTGGTACATTGATAAAATAGAGTTAGTAACTCTTTGTCACGCCCTGGCCTTAGTATTTTGTGTTTTCTTGATTATTTTGGTCAGGCCAGGGTGTGACATGGGTTTATTTATGTGGTGTGTTTTGTCTAGGGTTTTTTTGTAGGTTTTGGGATTGTGTTTAGTGAAGTATTCTAGGTAAGTCTATGGTTGCCTGGAGTGGTTCTCAATCAGAGGCAGGTGTTTATCGTTGTCTCTGATTGGGAACCATATTTAGGCAGCCATATTCTTTAGGTCTCTCGTGGGTGGTTGTCTCCTGTGTCGGTGTTTGTACCACACGGGACTGTTTCGGGTTTACACGTTTTTGTAGTTTGTTCATGTATAGTTTTTCTTATAAAAAAAAACACGAACTTCAACCACGCTGCGTTTTGGTCCGCCTCTCCTTCGACGGAAGAATCCCGTAACACTCTTTTAGCTGTTCAATCACAAGGGGTTTCAAGTATTTTCACTAGGGGTGACAGCTTTGAGATTGGCCTCAAATTATTTAAAATAATTTGATCTCCTTTTTTTAAAAAGTGGTAGGACAAATGCTGATTTGCAGATATTCGGAATTTCATTACATTCCAGGGTTAGATTGAACAGATATGTAAGTGGTTCAGCTATGAAATTAGCTACCAGATTTAAAAAGCAGGGATCCAAAAGATCAGGACCTGCAGGCTTTCTCTGATCTAAGGATTTCAGGGCTTTATGTACCACGTACCACCTGCACTGAGAATGGCAAAAAGCTAAAAGTTTGACCAGCTCTCACTGGTTCATCCACACAGGGTTGGACAGAGACAGGGGACACTGGTTCATCCACACAGGGTTGTACAGAGACAGAGGACACTGGTTCATCCACACAGGGTTGTACAGAGACAGAGGACACTGGTTCATCCACACAGGGTTGTACAGAGACATAGGACAATGGTTCATCCACACAGGGTTGTACAGAGACAGAGGACACTGGTTCATCCACACAGGGTTGTACAGAGACAGAGGACACTGGTTCATCCACACAGGGTTGTACAGAGACATAGGACACTGGTTCATCCACACAGGGTTGTACAGAGACAGAGGACACTGGTTCATCCACACAGGGTTGAACAGAGACAGAGGACACTGGTTCATCGACACAGGGTTGTACAGAGACAGAGGACACTGGTTCATCCACACAGGGTTGTACAGAGACAGAGGACACTGGTTCATCCACACAGGGTTGAACAGAGACAGAGGACACTGGTTCATCCACACAGGGTTGAACAGAGACAGAGGACACTGGTTCATCCACACAGGGTTGTACAGAGACAGAGGACACTGGTTCATCCACACAGGGTTGTACAGAGACATAGGACACTGGTTCATCCACACAGGGTTGTACAGAGACAGAGGACACTGGTTCATCCACACAGGGTTGTACAGAGACAGAGGACACTGGTTCATCCACACAGGGTTGAACAGAGACAGAGGACACTGGTTCATCCACACAGGGTTGTACAGAGACAGAGGACACTGGTTCATCCACACAGGGTTGTACAGAGACAGAGGACACTGGTTCATCCACACAGGGTTGTACAGAGACAGAGGACACTGGTTCATCCACACAGGGTTGTACAGAGACAGAGGACACTGGTTCATCCACACAGGGTTGTACAGAGACAGAGGACACTGGTTCATCCACACAGGGTTGTACAGAGACAGAGGACACTGAATCAAACAGCCTACCAGATGATAACAACGTGCTCATTGAAACAATTCAGCATTTCAGTTTTGTCATATACAGCAACAGAGTCCTTCAAAACACATGACGATAATTCATTAACATTACTGTGACCAGACATAGACTTAATAGCCTTCCAGAACTTTCTAGGGTCATTCAGGGTCATCAGTGGTAACAGACATAAAATATTCAGACTTGGCTTTCCTGAGAAGAAAATAACACTTGTTTCGTAACGGCCTAAAAATCAGCCAATCAGCATCAGAACATGATTTCCTTGTTTTAGCCCAGGCTAGATTACGGTCGTGAAATAATACAAGACAGCTCAGAAGAAAACCATGGATTATCCCGCCCTTTAACCCTGAACCTGCGGAATGGGGCGTGTTTGTTTACTATTTGGGAAAAAACCATCATGAAAGAATTTCCGGGCAGTTTCCACATCAGGGATAAACTCAATCTGCTCCAGTCAAAATTAAACAAATCATGATAGAAAGCCTGCTCATTAAAACACTTCAAATTTCTCTTACGAATAAAACATGGGTTTGTCTTAGTAATGACTACAGATAGTAATGACTACAGATCACAATGACTACAGATCACAATGACTACAGATCACAATGACTACAGATCGTAATGACTACAGATCGTAATGACTACAGATCATAATGACTACATATCGTAATGACTACAGATCGTAATGACTACAGATTACAATGACTACAGATAACAATGACTACAGATCGTAATGACTACAGATCACAATGACTACAGATCATGACTACAGATAGTAATGACTACAGATCTTAATGACTACCGATCACAATAACTACAGATCGTAACAACTACAGATCACAATGACTACAGATCACAATGACTACAGATCACAATGACTACAGATCGTAATGACTACAGATCATCATGACTACAGATCACAATGACTACAGATCACAATGACTACAGATTACAATGACTACAGATTGGAATGACTACAGATCACAATGACTAAATTACTTCCGGACACAAAGGGTCCTCAGAGCTCCTCCTCCTCACCACTCTATAGCCTTTATTGCACTGTGGACCAGGCAGGGGAGAGGAACGGTCATAACAGATCTATGTTATGACATATCTACGTCTCAACAGCTCTATGTCCTATTAACAGATCTATGTCAGAACAGATTTATGTCATTTTAACAGATTTATGTCCTAACAGATTTATGTCCTAACAGATTTATTTCATATTAACAGATCTATGTCAGAACAGATTTATGTCACATTAATATATCTATGTCATATTACCAGATATATGTCCTATTAACAGCTCTATGTCATATTACCAGATCTATGTCATATTACCAGATCTATGTCCTATTAATAGATCTATGTCATATTACCAGATCTATGTCCTATTAACAGATCTATGTCATATTACCAGATCTATGTCATATTAACATATCTATGTCATATTACCAGATCTATGTCATATTACCAGATCTATGTCCTATTAACAGCTCTATGTCATATTACCAGATCTATGTCATATTACCAGATCTATGTCATATTACCAGATCCATGTCCTATTAACAGATCTATGTCCTATTAACAGATCTATGTCATATTACCAGATCTATGTCATATTAACAGATCTATGTCCTATTAACAGATTTATGTCATATTACCAGATCTATATCATATTACCAGATCTATGTCATATTAACAGATATATGTCATATTACCAGATCTATGTCATATTACCAGATCTATGTCCTATTAACAGATCTATGTACTTTTAACAGATCTATGTCATATTACCAGATATATGTCCTATTACCAGATCTATGTCCTATTAACAGATCTATGTCATATTACCAGATCTATGTCATTTTAACATATTTATGTCCTAACAGATTTATTTCATATTAACAGATCTATGTCCTAAAAGTAACAAATCTATGTCCTAATAGAGATATGTCATATTACCGGATCGATGGCTTAATAGATTTGTGTCCTGATAGATCTATGTCATAACAGTAACAGATCTATGTCCTAATAGATCTATGTCCTAACAGTAACAGATCTATGTCCTAATAGATTTATGTCCTAACAGATTGTTCTGTGATTAAGCCAAAGAACAATCTGAACAATGAATAACATTGGCTGAGACTTGAAGATGAGCATTAGCTCGATGTGATGTGGAGGATATCAGACTTCAGGTTTATGACTGATTATAATTCAAAATGTGACCATATTTAAATAAGTTAAGCTGTGTTGATATCTGCTGAAAAAAATGACAATAAATTACAAATTAATGTTGTAGGTAAGACAAATGAGTTGGCTAAAGTACAAACTGTCTGGCCTCCAGGCTAGTGGAAAGATGCAGAGTGAAAACAGAGACCTATGTCCCATCTCCAAACAGTCCTAGAGACAGAGAGAGCAGAGACTGTAAGGGGTTTGAGGCAGAGTGATAACAGAGACCTATGTCCCATCTCCAAACAGTCCTAGAGACAAAGAGAGCAGAGACTGTAAGGGGTTTGAGGCAGAAAGAACAACGACTGATGGAAAGTGGTTTGAAGCAGAGTGAACAGAGAGACTAGAGAAACTCACCTTGGTTACACAGAGAGCCACAGAATCCTGACAGACACTCACAGTGTCCTGTGATGTGGTGACAGGGACCATCGCTATGGATACACTGAGGACAGGACTGACTACAGCGCTGACCATAGAACCCTGGAGAACAGACTGAAAACACAGGGGACAGGGTGAGGGGGTTAATGTGTGTGTAGGTATGTGTGTGTGTGTGTGTGTGTGTGTGTGTGTGTGTGTGTGTGTGTATACTTACAAACACATATATTTCTGAGACAACCACAGATACAAAGCTAAGACACTAACAGACACTACCGGCCACCCCCAGACACTACCAGACACCACCAGACACTACCAGACATTACCAGACATTACCAGACACTACCAGACATTACCAGACACCCCCAGACACTACCAGACATTACTAGACACTACCAGACACTACCAGACACCACCAGACACTACCAGACACTACCAGACACCCCCAGACACCCCCAGACACTACCAGACACTACCAGACACTACCAGACATTACCAGACACTACCAGACACCACCAGACACTACCAGACATTACCAGACACCACCAGACACTACTAGACATTACCAGACACCACCAGACACTACTAGACACCACCAGACACCACCAGACACTACCAGACAATACCAGACACTACACACCAAAGATAACATTAAACACTCAAACTCTCATGGCATTTCCTATTTCCAATTTCTCCCCTCCCCTCCCCCCCTCCCTCTCCTCTCCTCTCCTCTCCTCTCCTCTCCTCTCCTCTCCTCTCCTCTCCTCTCCTCTCCTCTCCTCTCATATGTCTTCCTTAAGCTCTTAATTAGTTTGCATTGATGTTTCTCTAAGTGGCGAGAGGAAGGGTTTACAGGTCAGAATGATGTTTCCTTCCTGCTCTGTCTCAGTGTAATGAGAGGAGGAGTTAACAGGTCAGAATGATGTTTCCTTCCTGCTCTGTCTCAGTGTAATGAGAGGAGGAGTTAACAGGTCAGAATGATGTTTCCTTCCTGCTCTGTCTAATGAGAGGAGTTAACAGGTCAGAATGATGTTTCCTTCCTGCTCTGTCTCAGTGTAATGAGAGAAGGAGTTAACAGGTCAGAATGATGTTTCCTTCCTGCTCTGTCTCAGTGTAATGAGAGAAGGAGTTAACAGGTCAGAATGATGTTTCCTTCCTGCTCTGTCTCAGTGTAATGAGAGGAGGAGTTAACAGGTCAGAATGATGTATCCTTCCTGCTCTGTCTCAGTGTAAATATTATAATAGACTGAACTGTGAACTGGGTGGCTGCAGGTTAACTCCCTGACACAGAAGGACGCACATAAAGAAGTAGACATGCTCACTGTACACGCACATAGAGAGGCATGCACGTACTCACACACAGACATTACATTTTACCTAGACATATACACACAGAGATGAAGGCAAGTCTACGTAGGAACACATATGCAAATACACAGAGAGGCCATTTTACTTGTCTAGCTGCTCTGATAATCTGTGTGTTGTGTGTGTGTGTGTGTGTGTGTGTGTGTGTGTGTGTGTGTGTGTGTGTGTGTGTGTGTGTGTGTGTGTGTGTGTGTGTGTGTGTGTGTGTGTGTTGTTGTTCTCTTACTGCGTCTGCAGGAGGTGCCTCTGTATCCGGGGGCACACACACACGTTCCGTCCTCCGGTGAGCAGGAGCCTCCGTTCTCACAGGTACAGGAGTAGGAGCAGTCTGGGCCCCATCGGCCCTCCACACACACACTGTCACAGTTCACACCTGGAGGAAACATGGGGAACACCGCTCAGTAACTCATCTTACTGGGCAGAGTCTGGGGCCCTGCCTCATCTCATCAGAGGCTGGGGCCCTCCCTCATCTCATCAGAGTCTGGGGCCCTCCCTCAGAGTCTGGGGCCCTCCCTCAGAGTCTTGGGCCCTCCCTCATCTCATCAGAGTCTGGGGCCCTCCCTCAGAGTCTGGGGCCCTCCCTCATCTCATCAGAGTCTGGGGCCCTCCCTCAGAGTCTGGGGCCCTCCCTCTTCTCATCAGAGTCTGGGGCCCTCCCTCAGAGTCTGGGGCCCTCCCTCATCTCATCAGAGTCTGGGGCCCTCCCTCAGAGTCTGGGGCCCTCCCTCATCTCATCAGAGTCTGGGGCCCTCCCTCAGAGTCTGGGGCCCTCCCTCATCTCATCAGAGTCTGGGGCCCTCCCTCAGAGTCTGGGGCCCTCCACTGTCCCTCCACGGCTGTGAGAAAAGATTACCCAGCGACTTACTCTATACATTATAGTGTCGTTTATAAAGGATTTGTGAATGGAAGAGACGGAGACAGAGAGACAGAGACACAGACAGAGACACAGAGACAGAGACAGAGAAACAGAGCGACAGAGACAGAGACAGACAGAGACAGAGACACAGACAGAGACACAGACAGAGACACAGGCAGAGAGACAGATACAGACAGAGACAGAGAGACATAGAGAGAGACAGAGACAGAGAGACAGAGACACAGAAAGAGACACAGAGACAGAGACAGAGACAGAGTGATAGTTAGCTTTCTCTCCTTCCTCTCCACTCTGAGTGCCCCTTTCTAACCCCTAACGTCCAGGGAGAGACAGAACTAAATGAAACAGGAAAGTTACAGTCCCAGAGATGGGAGAAAGGTAGAGTCCCAGGGAGAGATGGGAGAGATGTAGAGTCCCAGGGAGAGATGGGAGAAAGGTAGAGTCCCAGGGAGAGATGGGAGAAAGGTAGAGTCCCAGGGAGAGATGGGAGAAAGGTAGAGTCCCAGGGAGAGATGTAGAAAGGTAGAGTCCCAGGGAGAGATGGGAGAAAGGTAGAGTCCCAGGGAGAGATGGAGAAAGGTAGAGTCCCAGGGAGAGATGGGAGAAAGGTAGAGTCATCAGGGAGAGATGGGAGAAAGGTAGAATCCCAGGGAGAGATTGAGAGATGGGAGAAAGGTAGAGTCCCAGGGAGAGATGGAGAAAGGTAGAGTCCCAGGGAGAGATGGAGAAAGGTAAAGTCCCAGGGAGAGATGGAGAAAGGTAGAGTCCCAGGGAGAGATGGGAGAAAGGTAGAGTCCCAGGGAGAGATGGAGAGATGGGGAAAGGTAGAGTCCCAGGGAGAGATGTAGAAAGGTAGAGTCCCAGGGAGAGATGGAGAAAGGTAGAGTCCCAGGGAGAGATGGAGAGATGGGGAAAGGTAGAGTCCCAGGGAGAGATGTAGAAAGGTAGAGTCCCAGGGAGAGGTGGAGAAAGGTAGAGTCCCAGGGAGAGATGGAGAAAGGTAGAGTCCCAGGGAGAGATGGGAGAAAGGTAGAGTCCCAGGGAGAGATGTAGAAAGGTAGAGTCCCAGGGAGAGATGTAGAAAGGTAGAGTCCCAGGGAGAGATGGAGAAAGGTCGAGTCCCAGGGAGAGATGGAGAAAGGTAGAGTCCCAGGGAGAGATGGAGAAAGGTAGAGTCCCAGGGAGAGATGGAGAGATGGAGAAAGGTAGAGTCCCAGGGAGAGATGGAGAAAGGTCGAGTCCCAGGGAGAGATGTAGAAAGGTAGAGTCCCAGGGAGAGATGTAGAAAGGTAGAGTCCCAGGGAGAGGTGGAGAAAGGTAGAGTCATCAGGGAGAGATGGAGAAAGGTAGAGTCCCAGGGAGAGATGGGAGAAAGGTAGAGTCCCAGGGAGAGATGGAGAAAGGTAGAGTCCCAGGGAGAGATGGGAGAAAGGTAGAGTCCCAGGGAGAGATGGAGAAAGGTAGAGTCCCAGGGAGAGATGGAGAAAGGTAGAGTCCCAGGGAGAGATGGGAGAAAGGTAGAGTCCCAGGGAGAGATGGGAGAAAGGTAGAGTCCCAGAGATGGGAAAAAGGTAGAGTCCCAGAGATGGGAGAAAGGTAGAGTCCCAGAGATGGGAGAAAGGTAGAGTCCCAGAGATGGGAGAAAGGTAGAGTCCCAGGGAGAGATGGCATTGGTAGCATTAGCAGAGCTTCTCAAATTGTGTGTGTGTGTGTGTGTGTGTGTGTGTGTGTGTGTGTGTGTGTGTGTGTGTGTGTGTGTGTGTGTGTGTGTGTGTGTGTGTGTGTGTGTGTGTGTGTGTGTGTGTAGTCTGTCTCAGCAGGACTGGGTTGAGGAACTGAGGACTCACTGGGGATTCAACTAGAACAGAATCCCTGGGTCTAACACACTCACACACTCACACCCAAACACACACTCCTGAGACTCCCAGAACTCCACACTCTTCCAAGCTGTCCTCTCTGTTCCAGACTCATTAGAGGTTGCTCTGACAGAACAGAGAGAGAATATGTGAGTGGGCTTCAGCCATTATAACATCATTAATAAAGCAGATCTGTCTATAACCTGCTGGGTCTATGAAGACCAGAGGAATCTAGACTGGAACTCCTACGTACCGCAGAGATGAGGTGGAGAGATGGAGGGATGGGTGGAGGGATGGGTAGACTGATGGAGGGATGGGTAGAGGGATGGGTAGAGAGATGGAGGGATGGGTAGAGGGATGGGTAGAGGGATGGGTAGAGAGATGGGTAGAGAGATGGTGGGATGGGTAGAGGGATGGGTAGAGGGATGGGTAGAGGGATGGGTAGAGGGATGGATAGAGAGATGGTGGGATGGGTAGAGGGATGGAGGGATGGGTGGAGGGATGGGTAGAAGGATGGGTAGAGGGATGGAGGGATGGGTAGAGGGATGGGTAGAGAGATGAGTAGAGGGATGGAGGGATGGGTAGAGAGATGGGTAGAGGGATGGGTAGAGAGATGGGTAGAGGGATGGAGGGATGGGTGGAGGGATGGAGGGATGGGTAGAGAGATGGGTAGAGGGATGGAGGGATGGGTAGAGGGATTGGGTAGAGAGATGGAGGGATGGGTAGAGGGATGGGTGGAGGGTTGGTGGGATGGGTCGAGGGATGGGTAGAGGGATGGGTAGAGGGATGGAGGGATGGGTGGAGGGATGGGTAGAGAGATGTGTAGAGGGATGGAGGGATGGGTTGAGAGATGGGTAGAGGGATGGGTAGAGAGATGGGTAGAGGGATGGAGGGATGGGTGGAGGGATGGAGGGATGGGTAGAGAGATGGGTAGAGGGATGGAGGGATGGGTAGAGGGATTGGGTAGAGAGATGGAGGGATGGGTAGAGGGATGGGTGGAGGGATGGAGGGATGGGTAGAGGGATGGAGGGATGGGTAGAGAGATGGGTAGAGGGATGGTAGAGAGATGGGTAGAGGGATGGGTGGAGAGATGGAGGGATGGGTAGAGGGATGGGTAGAGAGATGGAGGGATGGGTAGAGGGATGGAGGGATGGGTAGACAGATGGAGGGATGGGTAGACAGATGGGTAGAGGGATGGAGGGATGGGTAGAGGGATGGGTAGAGAGATGGAGGGATGGGTAGAGGGATGGGTAGAGGGATGGGTAGAGAGATGGGTAGAGAGATGGTGGGATGGGTAGAGGGATGGGTAGAGGGATGGGTAGAGGGATGGGTAGAGAGATGGTGGGATGGGTAGAGGGATGGGTAGAGGAATGGAGGGATGGGTGGAGGGATGGGTAGAAGGATGGGTAGAGGGATGGAGGGATGGGTAGACGGATGGGTAGAAAGATAGGTAGAGGGACGGGTAGAGGGATAGAGGGATGGGTAGACAGATGAAGGGATGGGTAGACTGATGGAGGGATGGGTAGACAGATGGGTAGAGGGATGGAGGGATGGGTAGAGGGATGGGTAGACTGATGGAGGGATGGGTAGAGAGATAGTTAGAGGGATGGAGGGATGGGTAGAGGGATAGAGGGATGGGTAGACAGATAGGTAGAGGGATGGGTAGAGAGATGGGTAGACAGATAGGTAGAGGGATGGGTAGAGAGATGGGTAGACAGATGGGTAGACAGATAGGTAGAGGGATGGATGGATGGGTAGAGGGATGGAGGGATGGGTAGAGGGATGGAGGGATGGGTAGAGGGATGGAGGGATGGGTAGAGAGATAGTTAGAGGGATGGAGGGATGGGTAGAGAGATGGAGGGATGGGTGGAGGGATGGGTAGAGGGATGGAGGGATGGGTAGAGGGATGGGTAGAGAGATGGTGGGATGGGTAGAGGGATGGGTAGAGGGAGGGAGGGATGGGTAGAAGGATGGGTAGAGGGATGGATGGATGGGTAGAGGGATGGGTAGAGGGATGGGTAGAGAGATGAGTAGAGGGATGGAGGGATGGGTAGAGAGATGGGTAGAGGGATGGAAGGATGGGTAGAGGGATGAAGGGATTGGTAGAGAGATGGGTAGAGGGATGGGTAGAGAGATGGGTAGAGGGATGGGTAGAGAGATGGGTAGAGGGATGGAGGGATGGGTGGAGGGATGGGTAGAGAGATGGGTAGAGGGATGGAGGGATGGGTAGGAGGATTGGGTAGAGAGATGGAGGGATGGGTAGAGGGATGGGTGGAGGGATGGAGGGATGGGTAGAGGGATGGGTAGAGGGATGGGTAGAGGGATGGGTAGAGGGGTGGGTGGAGGGATGGGTAGAGGGATGGAGGGATGGGTAGAGGGATGGAGGGATGGGTAGAGAGATGGGTAGAGGGATGGAGGGATGGGTAGAGGGATGGAGGGATGGGTAGAGAGATGGGTAGAGGGATGGGTAGAGAGATGGGTAGAGGGATGGGTGGAGGAATGGAGGGATGGATAATGACAGTACTCAGACAGACCATTCATAACGACAGTACTCAGATAGACCATCCATAATGACAGTACTCAGACCATTCATAATGGCAGTACTCAGACAGACCGTCCATAATGACAGTACTCAGACAGACCATTCATAATGACAGTACTCAGACAGACCATTCATAATGACAGTACTCAGACAGACCGTCCATAATGACAGTACTCAGACAGACCATTCATAATGACAGTACTCAGATAGACCATTCATAATGACAGTACTCAGACAGACCGTCCATAATGACAGTACTCAGATAGACCATTCATAATGACAGTACTCAGACAGACCGTCCATAATGACAGTACTCAGACAGACCATTCATAATGACAGTACTCAGACAGACCATTCATAATGACAGTACTCAGACAGACCATTCATAATGGCAGTACTCAGACAGACCGTCCATAATGACAGTACTCAGACAGACCATTCATAATGACAGTACTCAGACAGACCATTCATAATGACAGTACTCAGACAGACCATTCATAATGACAGTACTCAGACAGACCGTCCATAATGACAGTACTCAGACAGACCGTCCATAATGACAGCACTCAGACAGACCATTCATAAAAACAGCATTCAGAAACTCAGAGAGCTCTTTCACAGAAGAGGCAGTGATGTTCTGCTGAATGTTGTTGACGCTGTCTGCCTTTGGAAAAACCTTGAAGGCTTCTCACAGCGGGACAACAACAAAAAACATTCATTTGAAATGTCACACCTAAGCACAGTGCATTTCACCAGAGGAGGTAGTATTTATCTTTAAAACACACTTCGCTATCCAATCCAAAAATTCCTCTTTCTTCCTCCACAATCGTCCTGTACCCATCTAGCCCTACCGGATGTCTCTTCAGGCATTATCTTTGGCCAGCCCCTCATCACCCAGGACCTCAGCGTGTTAATGAAATCCAGAGGAGAGAAGAGAACCATCCTGTCAGTTGTATTCCAGGCATGAATCAGCCCTGGGGTCACGGGGGTCACGGCTTCACCTCAGTCTGTTGTTATACTGCAGCCATTCCCCGTTGTGATTCTAAACGTCCAGAGATGATCCAACCCTGATCCTTCCTCTGACATCCATCCCTTGTCCCTGTTCCCCCTCATACAGCAGTCCTAATGGTAGTCAGAGAGGGACAGGGAGGGCACACGCACGCACGCACGGACGCACGCACACACACACACACACACATACACACACGCACGCACACACACATGCACCAGTGTGGAGCAGGGACCCTATGACATACCATGCAGTCCTAATAGCACACAGCACTGTGCAGGACAGGAAGCTTCTCTCTCCACTTTACTCTCCTCTCCTCTCCTCTCCTCTCCTCTCCTCTCCTCTCCTCTCCTCTCCCACTCTCTCCTACTCTCCTACTCTCTCCTCTCCTCTCCTACTCTCTCATCTCCTCTCCCACTCTCTCCTACTCTCTCCACTCAACCATTATCTATCCTCTCCTACTCTCTCCTCTCCTACTCTCTCCTATCCACCTCTCCTCTCCTACTCTCTCCTCTCCTCTCCTACTCTCTCCTCTTCACCTCTCCTTTCCACCTCTCCTCTCCACCTCTCTCTTCTCCTCTCCACCTCTCCTCTGCTACTCTCTCCTCTCCTACTCTCTCCTCTCCTCCCTCTACTCTCATATCCTCTCCTCTCCTCTCATCTCCACCTCCTCTTCTCTCCTGTCATCTCCTCTCCACCTCTCTTCTCCTCTCCTTTTCATCTCTGTCGTCTCCTCCTCTCTCCACTCTTATCCACCTCTCTCCCCCCATCCATTAGTCATTCTGCAGGTAATCTTCTTTCTAATGATCCTAAACCTCCTTCACTCTCAAACACTGTGACTTTGACATCAGAGCGACCAGCCTCATCAGACCGGCTGTGATTCTCATTCATTACTGTGGCTCTGACTGAAACCCTGCAGAGTCTCATGATGATGCAATGGACAGGCTGAAGGCTCACACTCAGACTCATCTATTATTAGTATTATTATTATTATTATTGGTGCTATTATTAGTTTGTTGTTGTTATTATTATTGTTATTATTGTTGTTATCATTATTATTGTTATTATTATTATTATTGTTATTATTATTATTATTGTTATTATTATTATTACTACTATTGTCAGTGTTATTATTATTGTTGTTATTATTATTATTATTGTTATTATTATTATTATTATTTTTGTTGTTATTATTATTGGTGCTATTATTAGTTTGATGTTATTACTATTATTATTGTTAGTATTATTATTATTATTGCTAGTATTATTATTGTTATTATTGTTATTATTATTATTGTTGTTATTATTATTATTATTGCTATTATTATTATTGTTATTATTG
>NC_092172.1:41919435-42177129 GCF_045791955.1 Oncorhynchus clarkii lewisi | reverse complement strand
TGTGGGAGAGCTGCTAGCTAGCCGGCTGCCTCGGGACACTGTGTGGGAGAGCTGCTAGCTAGCCGGCTGCCTCAGGACATCGTGTGGGAGAGCTGCTAGCTCGCCGCCTGCCTCAGGACATCGTGTGGGAGAGCTGTTAGCTAGCTGGCTGCCTCAGGACACTGTGTGGGAGAGCTGCTAGCTAGCCGGCTGCCTCGGGACACTGTGTGGGAGAGCTGCTAGCTAGCCGGCTGCCTCAGGACATCGTGTGGGAGAGCTGCTAGCTAGCCGGCTGCCTCAGGACATCGTGTGGGAGAGCTGCTAGCTCGCCGCCTGCCTCAGGACACTGTGTTGGAGCAATTGCTAGCTAGCAGGTATTGAAGAACTTTCTGTTCAAGGGGACTTTGTTGTTTGTTTTTAGTAAATATGGGGGGTTTATTTATTTTTGTGTGAAATATTTGCTTTTGCTAACCAAAAGCGTGTGAAATGTAATATTGCGTGTGTTCCAGGCAGCTGCCCACAGGAAGTGATTCTGTCCAGAGGCATGGTGGATCCTTGTTGCAATAGACCTTATAGCTGAAATGTTTGATGAGAGCACATGGCAAATGGACTTTGTTGTACGACCAGAGATACCGCATACAATGAGGAGATGCTTGTGCCCTAACAACGGGATTCGTTGTCCACAGAGCGGACGGGCGGGCTGTCAGTCTCCCGCCTATTTCTTTCTTTGGATTGGTGGAAACATCTTGTTATTTGAATACTTTTTTAAGTAGCCAATCCGATAAGGGGTGTTGACATCAACCCCGCCTATATTCAGTGGAGAGTGAGCTGCTATGTTAGCCTCATGAATACGCCCAGACCATCTTGAATTTCAACAGGGACAACTCCAATGTAAAGTGTTTTTTCCTCACAAAGTTGCCGGGATTTCACGCGCATCACACTTATATCAGCACACTCCTAACAGCCTAAGCATTACCAAACTGCTATTCGATCAAATAAGCCTCATGTGTCAAAATGGAAATTCATTTGTATCTTTACTAAATTCGACAGTCTCTCGTTTGCCACCATACAAAACTCTTCACTTGCTTAATCATTGATGATTTACACAGATTTTTGGACGGAGTAAAACCTCTTGCTTTCACCTCTTCCTCTCTGGTATGAAGTTTGAGAAAATAACATGTCGACGTTGAAAGGGATGAGTCTTGTCCTTGAGGCAGAACTGAGCGATTTCTGATAGATGGGCCAGCTACAAAGTCTGCTAGATGGGCCAGCTACAAAGTCTGCTAGATGGGCCAGCTGCAAAGTCAAAATTGGCTATATTGTAAAACATTTAATTAATTTAAGGTTATAGTTAGGCATTCGGGTTAGCAGTGTGGTTAAGGTTAGGGTTACGTTTAAGGTTAGGGTTACGTTATGACTTTGTGGCTGTGCCAGCTAGTGACCACTTTGCAGAGCTGCCTCCAGAACAACATTCATGACAATAAACGCTAACCTGCGTGAAAATATGGACACCTGCCTGTTGGCCTGCTTCGCTTCCTGCGCCACTTTGTTCCTTTGGTTTGTATGTTTGTTTGAGTTTTTTTAGTTGCATGGTTTTTAAGTTAAAAGTAAAGAAGCAATTGGTATACAGACATAAAGCGTTTTAACTGAATTGTGAAGAGGAATTGACAATGTGTTAACTTGATGACTGAAACGGTAACGATTGAAAACCATGCCTTATTAAAATAATTGTTAAAAAAAACAGTCATTTTTGTTGTCTGCCTCTGCGTCACTCTGCCTGCTCAATCCAGACCCTAGAACCGGGCACTTTTCCATCTTGTCACATCTCGGCCTATATACCATTATTAACAGTCCATCAATAATTGGATGGATGGGTCTCCTACACTGTTGTCATGGAAGATAACAGAAGCCATGGAAAAGGGAGGGCGCATCACTTTAATTTTTGCAACGTCTACTTTCCAGAGGCGGGAGTGTGCTGTGACTCTCTGCCAAATCCAATCGCAACGCACAGACATATCAGCATCCGACCACGGAAGGACCCACATATGTTTCAGCAATCATGTAAGAGCAATGCCATACGTGCACACCTTTAAAAACTTGCTCCCAACTCATCATGTAGCCAGCTTTACGAGGTTCAAATAAGAGACCACTCCTATCAATAGTAATAATATCCGTCGCTTCCATTGCGCTGAGGAAAACATCACACTGGTAAGATGTGTTATGTTGCTTTTGATGGCGAGGATGAATGTGTTTATTTTTGCTTAGAAATTGGAATTTGTAGAATGTAGCATTGGCCTTTTAATTGCGTTTTGACCTCTAAGGACACCTGAGTCATCGTGAAATATAACTAACGTTTACTTCCTAAACGTTTTACATTTAGTTGTGGGTTTTTTTTTGCAGTGAAATGTGGCCTTGATTGATGCATGACCATAGCATTCTACTCCAGCTGCACGCATGTACTGATTCCGCGGTTAACAACATAAATAAGCGGTGCCGGTGCCGGTGCTATCCGTCTCAGCACCAAGGACAGGGCTCGGGCACAGTCGCTGTGGCGTAGTTTAAAAACAAACTGCATGCGCTCCAAAAAGGTGGCAACCTTTTTCACAAGCCGCTCTGGTTTAGTTGAACTGATCAGCTGGGTTGAAATTTCAAATTTAATAAAACAATCTTTCTATATTTGTATAACAGTACATTATTATCAATGGATATTGAAACTAATAATTCTGGTTAAAATCAATCAATATTTTTGTTCTAATTTAAGCGGAATTCCTAAGGCATAGCAGGCTATCAGACAGATATAAACTATTACAGTTAATATTTAAATCCTGTAAGTGGATTTCAAAGTCAGGGGTTGGCAGTTGCAATATTTATTAGCATATATTCATCAATATTCATATTTTCATTGCTGCATTTACACTCAAGAGAATGTTGAGGTATCTTTTTATCCAGGGACTGTTTATGAATGGTGACTGAGAGTGTGCAATGTGAATTGTAAACAGCTTTTACAACTTAAACAGATATCTAGTAACAACAGTGACATTTGCTTTTGCAGGAAGAGAACATGTCTCGTTCCTTCGTGTTCTTCCTCTCCTTATGGAGCTCTGTTATTGAAGTCGGACGCGGTTGTCCTGAACTATGTGACTGCTCCGACAAATACGGACGCCACTTCGCTGAATGCTCCTACAAAGACTTGGTTGACATCCCTGAAAGGCTGCCCCCCAACGTGACCACTCTGAGTCTCACCGCCAACAAAATATCTCTGGTGGAGTCGGGCAGCTTCGACAATGTGACCCAAGTCACGTCCTTATGGATGGCCCATAACGAGATAGTCACCATCGAACCGGGCACCCTGGCTCCCCTGGTCCAGCTGAGGAACTTTGACGTCAGTCACAACAAGATGGTGGATTTCCCTTGGGAGGATCTCCGTCACCTCACAGCCCTGCAGCTGCTGAAGATGGACCACAATGAGATGGTCAGTCTGCCTAAAGACTCCTTCTCTAACCTCAAGGACCTGAGGTCTCTCCGCCTCAACAACAACCGGTTCACCACTATAGCGCAGGGGACTTTCGACAGCCTGATCTCCCTGTCTCATCTACAGCTCTATAATAACCCATTCACATGCCACTGCAGGATGGACTGGCTGAGGGACTGGATTCTAAACGCCACCATATCAGTTCCGGAACAGAACTTGATTGTCTGTGAAACTCCAGAGCAGTTGAGAGGAGCGGTGATCGTGAAACTGTCTGAGTCAAAGTGCATGGCCCCTAATGTCAGCATAACGGCTGAGCCTAACGTTGAGAATACGACACTCTATGAAGGCACAGTGTTGATCCTGAACTGTGAAATCAAAGGGAACCCAAAGCCAGAGGTTATCTGGAAAATCCACACAAACCGTCAAAGTGTAGAGTACCCTCTGTCCACCAAAGATAAAGAATCAACAGAATCCAATGAATCTAACGAGGATTCTAGAACGACAGACAATCCATTTGAAATGTTCCGTAACGGCACTCTAGTCATACCGCGCCTTAGTAAAAAGAACAATGGCAACTACAGCTGTACCGCCACCAATGAGTTTGGTAAAGATGACGATTCACTATCAATAGTAGTGGTAGTACCAAAACCACCACCACCGCAACCTGTTGGAAAAGTGATTGGGCCACCAGTTACTATTAATGGGGAGAAAATCCCCTCAGTACTTCAACCTGTTGGAAAAGTGATTGGGCCACCAGTTACTATTAATGGGGAGAAAATCCCCTCAGTACTTCAACCTGTGATCAAAACCTCCATTAATAACCCTTTTAAACCATTCAATATTCCCCATTTGGAGGGAAAGTACAATATCTTCCCAACCCTTCCTCCCATTGAAGTTGACACTGAGCGTACGGCGCAAGTGCCCAAATATCCATCCCGTGCAACTAGCAAATGTACCTTGACCAGTGAGACACAGTACATCTCCAACCAGGCCTTCAATTTAAGCCTGGAAGATGTCAGGCAGTATACCTTTGACTTTGGAGTCATAGCCTTAGGGGTGTCAGAGACCGAGGCTAAAGTTAGACTCAATCCTCTCCTCCTTCCTAAAGACGACACAGACATCCGTCTCAGCCCCACAGAAGGGTTCCATTCCATCCACAAAGAGCCTCCCAACCAATCAGAGGTAACCAGGAGAGCCCGGGCGGACTCAGGGCTGTATCTGTGTGTCACCTCAGACCACAGACACTCAGCCATCCAGTGGTCCAGGATGGAAGATGGCATCAACACCTATCTGTTCCAGGACCTGCGCCCCGGCGCCAACTACTCCCTCTGTCTCACCTACAGAGGAGATGACTGTGAGGTACAGGTCCTCTTCACCACCAGGAAGAGAGTTCCTAACCTGTTGATCATTATAGTCGTCAGTATCTGTCTCCTTACAGTCTCCACCGTGCCCCTGCTGGGGGCCACCTGCTTCCACCTGGTCTACAAATATAGGAGCAAGACCTACAAGCTCATCATGAAGGCTAAAGACCACCAGCATCACATGGAGAGGAACCTAGTGGTCAACTTCAACCTGAGGAACTCGTACGCCGAGTCACAGACGCAGATCACAGCCAGCGAGACGGGGGAGGGAGAGGACGGGGAGTCGGAGAGTGGGGGGGAGAGAGAGGAGGACGTGGAGGGGAGTGGGGTGACCGAGTCGTTCACTCTGTCTCAGTACAGAGGGAATCTGGATGAGTGTGAGATGGGGTCAGAGTTCAGCGATAGGTTACCACTCGGGGCAGAAGCTGTTAATATCTCTGGGCAGTACAAAGAGCCACACCACTGATCCTGTTGTTGTTGTTAGTGTTTGATAGATCGTCTTGACTAGACAGGTTCTAGTCATCTTCAGTCAGGATCACATGTAATGTAAGTCTCACAGTAACTGTTTATCGATCCACGAGAGAAGAACCTGTGACCTGTCATTTTTCAAAATGGCTGCCGTATCAATGACCTGGATACAGTGTAGACAAAGTCAAAGGTGCTTCCGCTTTTGAAAGGAAAAGTAAAGAAGGTAGTTTATGTACGCTGTGAAGATTATGTAAAAGAAAGAAAAAAACGTCCCTGTAAGTAAAATATTTAAGCCTATTCTAAAAATAGACCCCTCTGGTGGGCTCTTAACAGTGGCGTTTCCTGAGACTTGTGACAGTTATTCAGTGTAGTCTGTCACAGGCAAGAAGGCAAAAAGCTTTGTAACTGTATCTAAAATGTCTCTTCTTTAAAGTAACAGATGCACTTATGAATGTCTATGTTAATCTATTGTAGGCTATCAATGCTATTTTCTATCTAGAGTGAATGTCTATGTTCATCTATTGTAGGCTATCAATGCTATTTTCTATCTAGAGTGAATGTCTATGTTAATCTATTGTAGGCTATCAATGTTATTTTCTATCTAGAGTGAATGTCTATGTTAATCTATTGTAGGCTATCAATGCTATTTTCTATCTAGAGTGAATGTCTATGTTAATCTATTGTAGGCTATCAATGCTATTTTCTATCTAGAGTGAATGTCTATGTTAATCTATTGTAGGCTATCAATGCTATTTTCTATCTAGAGTGAATGTCCGCTTTACTGTTGCCAACAAACCCTTAAGCTGTGTGTCACAAGCTATTGTTCGAAGTCATTTTACAGTGACCTTTAACCCGGTATTGTGTCAATAATATACAGTACCAGACAAAAGTTTGGACACAAAAACCCTTGAATGAGTAGGTCTTTATTTTTATTTTGTTTTACTATTTTCTACATTGTAGAATAATAGTGAAGACATCAAAAATATGAAATAACATATACGGAATCATGTAGTAACCAAAAAAAAAGTGTTAAACAATTTAAAATATATTTTAGATTTTAGATTCTTCTAAGTAGCCCCTCCCCCTTTGCCTTGAGGACAGCTTTGCACACTATGTTTTGTTTTTGAATCTAGAGTGAACGTCCACTTCACTGTTGCCAACAAAACCCTTATTAAGCTGTGTGTCACAAGCTACTGTTGTACGTCATTTTACAGTAACCTTTAACCCGGTAATGAGTCAATAACATACATGATCCACGTGTCTCTATCTCATATCCATTAAAACCCCCACTGTTGCTCAACTCTTACATTTTACAGTAACCTTTAACCCGGTAATGAGTCAATAACATACATGATCCACGTGTCTCTATCTCATATCCATTAAAACCCCCACTGTTGCTCAACTCTTACATTTTGACAGTAAGATAAGTGTTACATTTTGATAGTGTATGGTTAAATGTAAGTGTTCAGATGTGTACATTGCCTCAGTGTTCATCCTCTGCTATATGAGCCTGAAGTAATAAAGTATTGACAAGGAATGCTTGTTCGTTATTGATTTGCAGCTTCCAAACATGGCATGTTATTCGATCTATAGTGAAATGCCAAAAATAGGTGTTGTTGTACTACGAATGAACTGTCTGAATATTGGCTTCTGTAAAAATGGGTTTCCGTATGCAGTCATCGTGGTTCTTGAAAACATGCTTACACGTTTGTTGTTCCCCTGTATTTACTTTAAAACTGTTTTATTCGTTTGAAAATAAGTCTCTCTTTCAAAATAAGAGTCTTAATCACATACTCCCACCTGGGAGAAAAACTGTTGATTTTTTTTCACTCTGGATTGTGATGTCAGTTACATTAATTTACACAAAAAAATACATGTATCATTGTTCTTAAATATATTTTGAAAGCAAATATCTCAACCTCTGAAAACTTACTGAAACAACTGATAAAAGGCAGCACATTAAAGGAAGGGGTGGATAGTGGATGCTAAAACAGGATGTGCTCTGTGCATCATAACCAAACACATACAACCGTTAAGATGTTGTACTATTTCACCATAACGACCTTTACCAAAAACGAAATAATAGACCAGCAAATTTTGAAATCGACATTGCAGACAACAATATGACACAGAAAGCAACATACATAGAGATTCACTTCATGTGCAGCTGAACAAGCCAAGGCACTTGACTGCAACCCACAGAAATTACAGGCCTCTTACAGTCAACTGCTACCCTGAAGACCAAGCAGTTGGAACATTGGGTTCTATAGAGAGCAGCAGGATGTCAGGACCCCATAAACCACATGACATCAGTCATGACCGTGTGCCATGGTCTCAGTTAGCAGCAGCGTCGGTGGCAGCGCCTGAGGGTGTGGCAGCGCCTGAGGGTGTGGCAGCGCCTGAGGGTGTGGCAGCGCCTGCCTCGGCAGCGGTGGGTTTGCTGCTGGCGTCTTTCTTGCTTCCTGCCGCGGCGCTACGGTTCGTTCCGTTCACGAAGCTGTCAGAGGGCTGGAGAAGAAGAAATATGTTTGTCTTGTAGAGTACAGGAAGTTGTCAAACACACATAGACACAGACACACACACACACACACAGACACACACACACAGACACACACACAGACACACACACACAGACACACACACAAAACACAGGTTGCTGGCCTGCTTTTCTACTCTCTATTTTGGGCGACCGACCTGCAGCTGGTAGTGTTTTCTGGACCCCAGTAGAGACGGGTTGTTGACCAGCGTGTAGAGTAACTGCCAGCGTGCCCGCACCCTCCTGCTGTTAACCACCTTGTCCGGTCTCTTCTCCTGATTCACCAGCTGGATCCCTGAAAGGAGAATGAGGAGGAGGAGCAGGCTGTCAGGGCAGAGCAAGAGACTGACACTGGATGGATGGAATTATTTGGTGATATAAATTCCACATTGTGTAGTAGTAGTAGTAGGTTCAGTCAATGTCATGTCTGGGAAGTGTCTGCGAGGGACCGAAAAGGCCACACCCCTTTTGTGCAAATCCGTGTATGAGTGTGTATATCTATAACAACCTTCCTCAGCATCTCGCATCTTCTGCCCAGCACCTCCAGCCGAGGCAGCCTGCAGCGCCAGCCCACAGAAGGCCTTCATCACAGGGTGGGATTGGCTGACCTCTACCTTCAGGTAGTGGGTGTAGTAACAATAAGCTGTATGAAGGTCAGAGGTCAGGGATTCAGACATATCGCGGGCACATATTCATAAACCAATGTGTTAGGTTTAACCTGTTCACCTGTGTGTTTCATAGCATCAGGGACATATTTCAGAAATGTTTTTCAATTTCGTGGGTTATTGTTAGATGATTGCTAATGAACGGTCACCAATACATGAGAATACTTTAATTAGGGTGATGGT
The DNA here is from genome assembly GCF_045791955.1 of Oncorhynchus clarkii lewisi. Classification (NCBI taxonomy): domain Eukaryota; kingdom Metazoa; phylum Chordata; class Actinopteri; order Salmoniformes; family Salmonidae; genus Oncorhynchus; species Oncorhynchus clarkii. Next base: position 42,168,465 of record NC_092172.1, on the reverse strand, counting down.
CAGTCAGTGTCCCGGCTGGCAAACCGTGAGGCTGCTGGTTTTGTTTTGGTGGCCATGACACCTTTCGTTTGTTTTTTGAAGTCTTGAGTTTGGGCATGCCTTTGGTATTTTTACATTTTTTTAACATATTTATGTATCGCCACCATCTGAACAAAATAATCTGCTTGGACTGGCCAACCAAGAGGTCAAGAGAGACAGAGCTGGCTGGCACTGGACCAAAGTAAGGTTGCTGTCTCCCTTAGGCACATGTCCAGCCAACACGGTTCCTCAAACCCTTTATTTCTCACAGAAACACACACACATTCATTCAGGTTACAGACGATGTAACTAGGACCCCTCGACAATATCCGTTCTGTAACAAATGTACCAGTGGCAGGCCTTTCAACAACAAAAAAGTTCCTGTAGAATTCCCTGAACTGTATGTTGACGTACCCGGGTCGTAGGATTCAGCAGCGCGGTTGAGGAGGCTGATGTCCATGCGCCCCAGGTGGATGATGTTATAGAGGGCAGTGATGACCATCCTCCAGATGGCTGCTATCAACCCCACCACGATATTGATCAGGAAGAGCAGGTAGGTAAGCAGGAACAGACTGCCTCTGGAACAACACAGCCAATAAAACATCTAGTTAGTTCTACTTTGAATGGATCAATGGTGCTAAGAAAGTACAGGGGGTCCGGGGGCATGTCCCCCTTGAAAAAAAAAACTAATTTGAATGTGTCATTTTTCATGTTAACATGAAATTTACCAAAAAGAAAAGAAACCCATCTTTCAACTCAAGAAGTGTGTAATCCAGCATTTCCACAAAATCGGTCCTTGGGACCGCAAGGGGTGCACGTTTTGGTTTTTGCCCTAACACTACACAGCTGATTCAAATGATCAACGCTTGATTATTTGAATCAGCTGTGTTGTGCTGGGGCAAAAACCAAAAGGTGCACCCTTGTGGTCACGAGGACCGATTTTGGGGAACCCTGGTGTAATCTATGATGTCACTAGTTCTGAGAAAAAAAAGTTAGAAATAAACAAATAAATAAAGTAAATCATTTATAGAGTTCTAGAATCTTAGTACCAACTGCGACCTGGCCAAGATAAAGCATAGCAGTGTGAACAGATTTATCGAGTTCTAGAATCTTAACCAACTGCGACCTGGCCAAGATAAAGCATAGCAGTGTGAACAGATTTATAGAGTTCTAGAATCTTAGTACCAACTGCGACCTGGCCAAGATAAAGCATAGCAGTGTGAACAGATTTATAGAGTTCTAGAATCTTAGTACCAACTGCGACCTGGCCAAGATAAAGCATAGCAGTGTGAACAGATTTATAGAGTTCTAGAATCTTAGTACCAACTGCGACCTGGCCAAGATAAAGCATAACAGTGTGAACAGATTTATAGAGTTCTAGAATCTTAGTACCTGTTGTTCAAGTCTCTTGTCCCAGCATCCTTTTTGATAAAAGCAAACCTGGCTGTGACGTGTTGTAGAGTAATAGTCAGTATCAACGTCACCCACACAGGCCTGGTGAGATCAGATACCACAACGGGAAAATAATCCACACAATATGAAAATAATCCACACAATATGAAAATAATCCACACAATATGAAAATAATCCACACAATATGAAAATAATCCACACAATATGAAAATAATCCACACAATATGAAAATAATCCACACAATATGAAAGTAATAGGCTTTTATCAACTGATGAGTATCTCAATCAGTTCAAAGTGTATTGTGGTGATGAGCTAGCTGGTCAAAATTGTTTCTGTAAGATGGTGCTTGAAAATCAGATAAAGGCTTCGTGGCGAGAGTATGATTCCATATAAGAGTATGATTCCATATAAGAGTATGATTCCATATAAGAGTATGATTCCATATGAGAGTATGATTCCATATAAGAGTATGATTCCATATAAGAGTATGATTCCATATGAGAGTATGATTCCATATAAGAGTATGATTCCATATAAGAGTATGATTCCATATAAAAGTATGATTCCATATGAGAGTATGATTCCATATGAGAGTATGATTCCATATGAGAGTATTTCCATATGAGAGTATGATTCCATATGAGAGTATGATTCCATATGAGAGTATGATTCCATATGAGAGTATGATTCCATATGAGAGTATGATTCCATATGGGAGTATGATTCCATATGAGAGTATGATTCCATATAAGAGTATGATTCCATATAAGAGTATGATTCCATATAAGAGTATTCCATATAAGAGTATGATTCCATATAAGAGTATGATTCCATATAAGCACACAGGAACAAATTTAGTTCCAATTTAAAGATGCACTCACCAGGCCTTGGCAGCGACCTGGAAGAGTATAAGGTTCTGGCCATACAAGATGGGGATGATGATGAGGAACACCAACCACACAAAACAGATGAAGAAGACCAAAGTCTGGAGGACCATTCCTGACAAAATAATATTAAATAGTAAGAGAGGAATTTAGAATAAGAATATAAAATTCATAAAATTCATTTTTAAAAGTAAGTTTTAAAAGGCATTGAGGTTGGTGGCACACAGAAATGACCAAGTATTCACTGAAGAACTATATGATAAAATGGTAAATGGATAATCCTTTAATTAGGAATTAAAACCACCGTGTCAGGTCAGCCTACCTAAAGAGATGACAGCAGCCTGATAGCCAATGAAACCCATCCAACACACCAGGCCTGTCTGAGACGGACGGATGCTCTTCTGGCAATTATACACGTTGTAAATATCTCCTCTGTACAAGCCCTGGAGGTTCCATCTGATGGTAGAAACATGAAGACGTAGAATTACTGAAAGGATTATGAAAGGAACACACTTGAAAATATCAGTTATTTGGTATTTTCCAAATGTTTCTTGAACGTACAAAAGAACACAATGTTTGCTGCACTGATATAGTTACTGTGTTAGTGTGTTAGTGTGTTAATGTGTTACTGTGTTAGTGTGTTAGTGTGTTACTGTGTTAGTGTGATACTGTGTTACTGTGTTAGTGTGTTACTGTGTTAGTGTGATACTGTGTTAGTGTGATACTGTGTTACTGTGTTAGTGTGATACTGTGTTAGTGTGTTACTGTGTTAGTGTGTTAGTGTGTTACTGTGTTAGTGTGTTAGTGTGTTAGTGTGATACTGTGTTACTGTGTTAGTGTGATACTGTGTTAGTGTGATACTGTGTTAGTGTGTTACTGTGTTACTGTGTTGGCTGATCAAAGGTATTTACCTGTGAAGGATCATGGACCTCATGAGCATGATCAGGGTGAGCATACAGGCCAGGGTCAACCCACACAGGTAACACACTACAAAACATAACAAACAGGCCATGGTCAACCCACACAGGTAACACACTACACAACATAACGAACAGAACAGGATCAACCCACACAGGTAACACACTACACAACATAACGAACAGGCCAGGTTCAACCCACACAGGTAACACACTACACAACATAACGTCAACCCACACAGGTAACACACTACACAACATAACGAACAGGCCAGGTTCAACCCACACAGGTAACACACTACACAACATAACGAACAGAACAGGATCAACCCACACAGGTAACACACTACACAACATAACGAACAGGCCAGGTTCAACCCACACAGGTAACACACTACACAACATAACGAACAGGCCAGGATCAACCCACACAGGTAACACACTACACAACATAACGTCAACCCACACAGGTAACACAATACACAACATAACGAACAGGCCAGGTTCAACCCACACAGGTAACACACTACACAACATAACAAACAGGCCAGGATCAAACCACACAGGTAACACACTACACAACATAACGAACAGGCCAGGTTCAACCCACACAGGTAACACACTACACAACATAACGTCAACACACACAGGTAACACACTACACAACATAACGTCAACACACACAGGTAACACACTACACAACATAACGTCAACCCACACAGGTAACACAATACACAACATAACGAACAGGCCAGGTTCAACCCACACAGGTAACACACTACACAACATAACAAACAGGCCAGGATCAACCCACACAGGTAACACACTACACAACATAACGAACAGGCCAGGTTCAACCCACACAGGTAACACACTACACAACATAACGTCAACACACACAGGTAACACACTACACAACATAACGTCAACACACACAGGTAACACACTACACAACATAACGTCAACCCACACAGGTAACACACTACACAACATAACGAACAGGCCAGGTTCAACCCACACAGGTAACACACTACACAACATAACGTCAACACACACAGGTAACACACTACACAACATAACGTCAACCCACACAGGTAACACACTACACAACATAACGAACAGAACAGGATCAACACACACAGGTAACACACTACACAACATAACGTCAACACACACAGGTAACACAATACACAACATAACGTCAACCCACACAGGTAACACACTACACAACATAACGTCAACACACACAGGTAACACACTACACAACATAACGAACAGGCCAGGATCAACACACACAGGTAACACACTACACAACATAACGAACAGAACAGGATCAACCCACACAGGTAACACACTACACAACATAACGAACAGGCCAGGATCAACCCACACAGGTAACACACTACACAACATAACGAACAGAACAGGATCAACCCACACAGGTAACACACTACAAAACATAACGAACAGGCCAGGTTCAACCCACACAGGTAACACACTACACAACATAACAAACAGGCCAGGATCAACCCACACAGGTAACACACTACAAAACATAACGAACAGGCCAGGTTCAACCCACACAGGTAACACACTACACAACATAACAAACAGGCCAGGATCAACCCACACAGGTAACACACTACACAACATAACAAACAGGCCAGGATCAACCCACACAGGTAACACACTACACAACATAACGTCAACCCACACAGGTAACACAATACACAACATAACGAACAGAACAGGATCAACCCACACAGGTAACACACTACACAACATAACGAACAGGCCAGGATCAACCCACACAGGTAACACACTACACAACATAACTTCAACCCACACAGGTAACACAATACACAACATAACGTCAACCCACACAGGTAACACACTACACAACATAACGTCAACACACACAGGTAACACACTACACAACATAACGTCAACACACACAGGTAACACACTACACAACATAACGTCAACACACACAGGTAACACACTACACAACATAACGTCAACACACACAGGTAACACACTACACAACATAACAAACAGGCCAGGATCAACCCACACAGGTAACACACTACACAACATAACGTCAACCCACACAGGTAACACACTACACAACATAACGTCAACACACACAGGTAACACACTACACAACATAACAAACAGGCCAGGATCAACCCACACAGGTAACACACTACACAACATAACGTCAACCCACACAGGTAACACACTACACAACATAACGTCAACACACACAGGTAACACACTACACAACATAACAAACAGGCCAGGATCAACCCACACAGGTAACACACTACACAACATAACGTCAACCCACACAGGTAACACACTACACAACATAACGTCAACACACACAGGTAACACACTACACAACATAACAAACAGGCCAGGATCAACCCACACAGGTAACACACTACACAACATAACGAACAGGCCAGGATCAACCCACACAGGTAACACACTACACAACATAACGTCAACCCACACAGGTAACACACTACACAACATAACGTCAACACACACAGGTAACACACTACACAACATAACGTCAACACACACAGGTAACACACTACACAACATAACGTCAACCCACACAGGTAACACACTACACAACATAACGTCAACACACACAGGTAACACACTACACAACATAACGAACAGAACAGGATCAACCCACACAGGTAACACACTACACAACATAACGTCAACCCACACAGGTAACACACTACACAACATAACGAACAGAACAGGATCAACCCACACAGGTAACACACTACACAACATAACGTCAACCCACACAGGTAACACACTACACAACATAACGAACAGGCCAGGTTCAACACACACAGGTAACACACTACACAACATAACGTCAACCCACACAGGTAACACACTACACAACATAACGAACAGGCCAGGGTCAACCCACACAGGTAACACACTACACAACATAACGTCAACCCACACAGGTAACACACTACACAACATAACGAACAGGCCAGGTTCAACCCACACAGGTAACACACTACACAACATAACGAACAGGCCAGGTTCAACCCACACAGGTAACACACTACACAACATAACGTCAACCCACACAGGTAACACACTACACAACATAACGTCAACACACACAGGTAACACACTACACAACATAACGTCAACACACACAGGTAACACACTACACAACATAACGTCAACCCACACAGGTAACACACTACACAACATAACGAACAGGCCAGGATCAACCCACACAGGTAACACACTACACAACATAACGTCAACACACACAGGTAACACACTACACAACATAACGTCAACACACACAGGTAACACACTACACAACATAACGTCAACCCACACAGGTAACACACTACACAACATAACGAACAGAACAGGATCAACCCACACAGGTAACACACTACACAACATAACGAACAGGCCAGGATCAACACACACAGGTAACACACTACACAACATAACGAACAGGCCAGGATCAACCCACACAGGTAACACACTACACAACATAACGAACAGGCCAGGATCAACCCACACAGGTAACACACTACACAACATAACGAACAGGCCAGGATCAACCCACCCTTGTGTTGCAGCTCATGTCAGTAAATGCAGGACAGACACCCACCTTCCAGACACCAGGTATAGTGAATAACAATCTGGACCACCTCCATCCTGTCCTCTGATAGGACGATACCAACGCCCTCCAGAAGGAAGGGGAACTTGTCATCTATACCAGCACGGACTATATGGAGGGTGGGGATCACCAGTATTACCAGCAACAGCGCCACCTAGGGGATGGATGACCACGTGACTGTTAAGAGTTATTTCTATTAAAACAACAGGCATCTTGTCAGGTTATCTGAAAGCAGCCATGTTCACAACCAACCTTCGATGTGGATTGTTGTTATGTTCCTTTGTTTATTGTTACGTTTTGCTGAAACGTGACGGATTCCTAATTAACTGCAGGATTTATTCACCTGATAAACTGCTATGGACGACACAAATGCTGAGATCGCCAGCTTCAGTGGAAACCGGAATACTACCAACAAAAGAAATCATGGTGAGACAATGGTGTCGTTAGAATATTATGTTTTAAAAGAAAAAGATTAGCGGACAAATTGTCAAAAGCCCTCCAGACTTACCTTTCTCTGGTGTGTAGATGTAGGACTTGGCTGTGTCTTTTACTGTCTCCAACAGTTTGGGTTTATCTGATCTGATGGAGGTACTGAACAAGAACACAATGATGTCAATAACTGCAAATCATCACTACTTAGTTTACTTAGTTACTTTACTTAGTTTATGTCATAGAATAACACACAGTCTGGTCAGTCAGTTTAGTATCTTGTTTCTCTCATAATAAAACACAGTCTGGTCATTCAGTTTTAGTATCTTGTTTCTCTCATAATAAAACACAGTCTGGTCAGTCAGTTTAGTATCTTGTTTCTCTCATAATAAAACACAGTCTGGTCATTCAGTTTAGTATCTTGTTTCTCTCAGAATAAAACACAGTCTGGTCATTCAGTTTTAGTATCTTGTTTCTCTCAGAATAAAACACAGTCTGGTCATTCAGTTTAGTATCTTGTTTCTCTCATCATAAAACACAGTCTGGTCATTCAGTTTAGTATCTTGTTTCTCTCATCATAAAACACAGTCTGGTCATTCAGTTTAGTATCTTGTTTCTCTCATCATAAAACACAGTCTGGTCATTCAGTTTAGTATCTTGTTTCTCTCAGAATAAAACACAGTCTGGTCATTCAGTTTTAGTATCTTGTTTCTCTCAGAATAAAACACAGTCTGGTCATTCAGTTTAGTATCTTGTTCCTCTCATAATAAAACACAGTCTGGTCATTCAGTTTAGTATCTTGTTTCTCTCAGAATAAAACACAGTCTGGTCATTCAGTTTAGTATCTTGTTTCTCTCAGAATAAAACACAGTCTGGTCATTCAGTTTAGTATCTTGTTCCTCTCATAATAAAACACAGTCTGGTCATTCAGTTTAGTATCTTGTTTCTCTCATAATAAAACACAGTCTGGTCATTCAGTTTAGTATCTTGTTTCTCTCAGAATAAAACACAGTCTGGTCATTCAGTTTAGTATCTTGTTTCTCTCATAATAAAACACAGTCTGGTCATTCAGTTTAGTATCTTGTTCCTCTCATAATAAAACACAGTCTGGTCATTCAGTTTAGTATCTTGTTTCTCTCAGAATAAAACACAGTCTGGTCATTCAGTTTAGTATCTTGTTTCTCTCATAATAAAACAGTCTGGTCATTCAGTTTAGTATCTTGTTTCTCTCATAATAAAACAGTCTGGTCATTCAGTTTAGTATCTTGTTTCTCTCATAATAAAACAGTCTGGTCATTCAGTTTTAATATCCTGTTTTTCTCATAAACCCCACCTGATGTTTGACTTTTTCTTCTTTAGAATTAATTTCACGTAGTCTGTGTAGTAGCTGCTCTCCAGGTCCTGAAGCCAAAGAGTATCAGAATCAAACTGTTTAATTAATACATAAACATTATGGGATGTATGATCTGACAACACTGACCACCTGCAACACTGTATAGAATCAATCATGTGGATGCAGAAAATTCACATTAAAATAATGTGTGAGGTCGCTAGAACTGTAGCTGTGATCACAACACAGACGGATTAACGACCTCACATGATCTCACTGTCACCGACAGTTTACAGCGAGACAATCCACGGATTACAGTGAAATAAACACTGCATTGTGTAAACCTTGAGAGAAATAACATTCCTGGGTCATAATCTGTGCAGGGGATATTTTACACTAAATCAATCCCATCCAAGCTGTTTACGTAATCACACCTTTGGTTACAAGTTACGTGGTTAATGTAGTTTCATAACTTTAAAAGTCTCTTGAGGAGCTATGTTTAGTTTTTACATACTGTAGATATTCCATAAGCATCACGAGCAGGACAATAACGTTTTGACAACCTAAATACAGGCAGTTCTCATCCAGATATTAGACTAGCAGTTCAATAACCCCAGAGTTTTGACAACCTAATCACAGACAGGACAATAACCCCAGCGTTTTGACAACCTAATCACAGACAGGACAATAACCCCAGCGTTTTGACAACCTAATCACAGACAGTTCAATAACCCCAGCGTTTTGACAACCTAATCACAGACAGGACAATAACCCCAGCGTTTTGACAACCTAAATACAGGCAGTTCAATAACCCCAGCGTTTTGACAACCTAAATACAGGCAGTTCACTAACCCCAGCGTTTTGACAACCTAAACACAGACAGGACAATAACCCCAGCGTTTTGACAACCTAAACACAGACAGGACAATAACCCCAGCGTTTTGACAACCTAAAGGATCATGACACGTTGACATCGTTCTCATCAAAACCTTAAAGAGAGACTACAGCGGCTGGCAGGTTCATGACTATACACTCCTTGGTCAAAGAGCAGGCTTCCCTCACCTCAGAACCATTAGCCTTAGCACCTTTGAGAAACAGTAGTGGGTACTTGATACAGAGGAATCCCAGACAGCCGATCTGTGGGAGACTGGCCAGCAGGGAATAGTACTTATACAGCTGTGGAGACAAGAGAAACATATTGATACAAAACATACTGATTTATTTTTTACCAGTTTGTTATGGTTTTAAGATACTGTATTATAGAATACGTTTCAGCTGGAGATATGAACTCTGTTAAATATGACACAACAACAACAACAACAATAACAACAACAACAACAAAAAAGATGTGCCCCCCTTTTTTTTCTCCCACTTTATATATCAGATGATTTTACCTCTGGTGTTTTGGGACAGTCAATCTTCTGCCAGACGAGGACAGCAAAGTGGGTCCAGGAGAATAGACTGCCCAGCACATAGCCCAGTTTACTGTGGAGCGTACCACAGGCCAGGAGTGGGTAGTACAGGGCAGGCCAGTAGAATATGGCGATGATCTTCATGTACTCTGGAAGGAGTAGGAACACACACAGTATGTATTTAGTATCACACCAGTTCATCCTTCAATGTGTTTACACTGTTCCACAGTTGGATCGCAGAGTGAAGGAAAAGCAGCCAACAAGTGCTCAGCATATGTGGGAACTCCTTCAAGACTGTTGGGAAAAGTATTCCTCATCAAGCTGGTTGAGAGAATGACAAGAGTGTGCAAAGCTGTCATCAAGGTAGAGGGTGGCTACTTTGAAGAATCAATATAAAATATATTTTGATTCAACACTTTTTGTTGGTTACTACATGATTCCATATGTGTTATTTCATAGTTGTCATGTCTTCACTATTATTCTACAATGTAGAAAATAGTAAACATAAAGAAAAACCTTGAATGAGAAGGTGTGTCCAAACTTATGACTGGTACAGGAGTAAGCTAACTAGGCAACAGGATAAGATTATTATTTTTTAAGTATCAGCAGCTTGTATGTGAGTGGGTGTGTACGTGTGTAGAGTCAGTATCAATGTATGTGCATGTTATGTGTGAGTGAGCAGATGATGGAGTGAGTGTTTGTGAGTGTGTTGGAGTGACAGTGTGTGTGTGTGTGTGTGTGTGTGTGTGTGTGTGTGTGTGTGTGTGTGTGTGTGTGTGTGTGTGTGTGTGTGTGTGTGTGTGTGTGTGTGTTGGAGTGACGGTGTGTGTGAGTGTGTGTGTGTGTGTGTGTGTGTGTGTGTGTGTGTGTGTGTGTGTGTGTGTGTGTGTGTATGTGTGTGTGTGTGTGTGTGTGTGTGTGTTGGAGTGACGGTGTGTGTGAGTGTGTGTGTGTGTGTGTGTGTGTGTTGGAGTGACGGTGTGTGTGAGTGTGTGTGTGTGTGTGTGTTGGAGTGACGGTGTGTGTGAGTGTGAGTGTGTGTGTGTGTGTGTGTGTGTGTTGGAGTGACGGTGTGTGTGAGTGAGTGTGTGTGTGTGTGTGTGTGTGTGTGTGTGTGTGTGTGTGTGTGTGTGTGTGTGTGTGTGTGTGTGTGTGTGTGTGTGTGTGTGTGTGTGTTGGAGTGACGGTGTGTGTGAGTGTGTGTGTGTAGGGCAACAGTGTACATAGAGAAATGAAAGGCCTATAAAGACAGTCTGTTTAAAACCTGTAGAGTTCCTCCAAAATAGACCCAAAAGTAACTGCTATTCATCTGTAATTACATGATTCTGACATGCTAGAACGTGGTATCTTTGGAAAGAAGACATCTGGGTGATTATGAGGAAAATATCAGAAGATATATAGGAGTTACATAGTTCAGAATACACATGATCGAGAACACACAAAACCCGTTTTTTTGTGGGGTTTTTGAAAGTCATCGTTCATTGACAAGCTAGAAGTGAATTATTGATGACCAGAGCTGGAAACACATCAGACGGCTTCCACAACATGTGAACAACATCAGGGGGGGGGGGAATGGAATTGATAGATCTAACAACTAGAAATGGGTAGGTGTTTTTAGTAAGTGGTGTCAGGTGTGGTCACGGGACGTTTCCAAGTGTCCCTAAACCTCTCCAAAGTGACATATGTCTGTAAATTAGATCATTCCGGTGCTATTACATATTTGCAATCCTTAAATTATATTTGTTTAGTATAAAAACACAGTTTCTTCCATATCAACCTCACTCCAGCATTGTGGTGGTGTTATGGGGTATCCAGGGTACATTTAAGTGTCCTTTCAACCTCACTCTAACATTGTGGTGGTGTTATGGGGTATCCAGGGTACATTTAATTGTCCTTTCAACCTCACTCCAACATTGTGGTGGTGTTATTGTCACACCCTGACCATAGTTTACTTTGTATATTTCTATGTTTTGGTTGGTCAGGGTGTGAGCTGAGTGGGCATTCTATGTTTCATTGTCTAGTTTGTCTATTTCTATGTCTGGCCTGATATGGTTCTCAATCAGAGGCAGGTGTTAGTCATTGTCTCTGATTGGGAACCATATTTAGGTAGCCTGGGTTTCACTGTGTGTTGGTGGGTGATTGTTCCTGTCTCTGTGTTTTCACCAGATAGGGCTGTTTCGGTTTTCGTTACGTTCTTGGTTTTGTAGTGTTTGTATCGATTCGTGTTTTACGTTTGTTTATTAAACATGGATCGCAATCTACACGCTGCATTTTGGTCCGACTCTCCTTCTCACACAGAAAACCGTGACAGTTATGGGGTATCCAGGGTACACTTAAGTGTCCTTTCAACCTCTCCAAAGTGTCAGAATGTTTTAATTACACTGTTTTTGCACGTTGGATCTTAAAAGGTTCTAGGCAATGCTTTGTCCCAGTCAGGTAAACTGCATATCTCTGGAAAGCTTATCTCATTGGCTACGATACTGTCAAGGTGCCATAGTAGCCAATCCCCTGTGTAACGGATGCCTACAGCGCGTAACCAGGCAACATCATATTTTTGATGTGCAAAGATATAGTCCCTCGGTGGACATTGGATGTTGCCATCAAGTCATACATCATCAGATAACATGGCAGTAGGCTGGTGATCGATAACGGTAGGTCACGGGCAGACAAATAAGACCTCATGATCTGTGGAGTCCCGGCTTTCGGTGTCTATCGACGTATTCCCTGATTATTGTGTTTATGCTTCACAACGCTAACCGAAATGTAGGTGGCAGCCATCTTGAAAATGAGGTCATCGGCTCTGCCTGCGCTTTTAAATTCGTATGCCCATATATGGTAGTAAGTCACACCAAAGATTTGAAGGCACCGATCAATAGCCAAAGATACTCAGCTGACGGCAGACTTTGCAGATAGGGGCTACCGTTTTCATACCAGACTGAATTTAATAAAAAATAATTTTAAAAATAGGGTCACCAAATATGAGAACTTTAAATTCAAGAGGTTTTAATGGGACAGGGACACAGCTGCTCACCTTTGATTTCCTGAGGGGTGTCTTTGGAGAAGGGCAGGGGATCTGGAGCCAGGACCAATACAGACAGCTTGCTGAAGACCAGCCCAAACACAGCTACTGCTAGGGCTTTGTGCTGCGTCTGGTCCAGGAAGTTCACTGGACTGGTGGGGGGCACACAGCGGGAAGAGACCAGAGATAAGACCAAGCAAACACCCGCAAATGAATGGTAACTTATTTCATTGTTATAAATTGTCTCATAGTGTGTTATGGCGATGAGGCAGCCTGAGTTGTTCTTGTAATAGTGGTGTTTTGTGTGGTTTCCCGCTGGGCACAGACGTCAGTTCAACGTCTAGTTTTGATTTACATTTGGTTGAGTTGTCAACTAACATGAATTCAACATGAAATCAACAACAAATGTCACCATGTCATTGGATTTTAGGTTCAATTTTGGGGGGAAAAAAATAGGAAATTCCCTCAGGTTTCCTTTCTCTTTTCAGATCCAATCAGTTTTCCACATTGATTCAATGTCATCACATTTAATTTTGGTGTTGAAATTACATGGAAACAAACGCTGATTTTTAACCAGTATTTGCCCAGTGGGTTGTCACATATTGACAAGAGTTCCTGGTTGCTTCATGTTGATGTGTCTGGTAAATGAACCTGCACTTTACCTTGAGTTACCAGTTGATCCACTGGCAAAACCCTCACATAGACTCTTTCTCCTCTTCAGGACTGCTAGAATCAGCATCACAACGAGCTAGGAGACAAGATATTCCATAGTGATACAATAAGAACTCTAATTCCTCTCCTAAACTACAGTACAACTAAAATAATCATCTAATGTACCTTGTTGTAAAGCCAGAGGGCCTGAAGTAATATGGGGGGGGGATACTCCTAGGAAAGGACCTTCTGAATGCTCCCCCCTTATTGTCTCATTATTTTTGATGAGCCCCTGGTAAGTGGAGACGCTGACCCACCCTTCCAGCCTGGTCTCATAGACTAGACGTAACATAGGAAACCTTTAAATAACCTGGGACACTCAAATGAGTATGATACGTTAGGTTTGGTACGGTTACGTAGGACAGAAGGTTGCTTACAGCAAGAAGAAAAGAAGGGTGTTTGGGTGTATAACATGGGGTGTATAACATGGGGTGTATAACATGGGGTGTATAACATGGGGTGTATAACATGGGGTGTATAACATGGGGGTGTATAACATGGGGTGTATAACATGGGGGTGTATAACATGGGGGTGTATAACATGGGGTGTATAACATGGGGGTGTATAACATGGGGGTGTATAACATGGGGGTGTATAACATGGGGTGTATAACATGGGGGTGTATAACATGGGGGTGTATAACATGGGGTGTATAACATGGGGTGTATAACATGGGGGTGTATAACATGGGGGTGTATAACATGGGGTGTATAACATGGGGGTGTATAACATGGGGGTGTATAACATGGGGGTGTATAACATGGGGTGTATAACATGGGGGTGTATAACATGGGGGTGTATAACATGGGGGTGTATAACATGGGGGTGTATAACATGGGGGTGTATAACATGGGGGTGTATAACATGGGGGTGTATAACATGGGGTGTATAACATGGGGGTGTATAACATGGGGGTGTATAACATGGGGTGTATAACATGGGGGTGTATAACATGGGGGTGTATAACATGGGGTGTATAACATGGGGGTGTATAACATGGGGTGTATAACATGGGGGTGTATAACATGGGGTGTATAACATGGGGGTGTATAACATGGGGGTGTATAACATGGGGGTGTATAACATGGGGTGTATAACATGGGGGTGTATAACATGGGGGTGTATAACATGGGGGTGTATAACATGGGGGTGTATAACATGGGGTGTATAACATGGGGGTGTATAACATGGGGGTGTATAACATGGGGTGTATAACATGGGGTGTATAACATGGGGGTGTATAACATGGGGTGTATAACATGGGGGTGTATAACATGGGGGTGTATAACATGGGGGTGTATAACATGGGGTGTATAACATGGGGGTGTATAACATGGGGTGTATAACATGGGGTGTATAACATGGGGGTGTATAACATGGGGGTGTATAACATGGGGTGTATAACATGGGGGTGTATAACATGGGGGTGTATAACATGGGGGTGTATAACATGGGGTGTATAACATGGGGGTGTATAACATGGGGGTGTATAACATGGGGGTGAAAAACATGGGGTGTATAACATGGGGGTGTATAACATGGGGGTGTATAACATGGGGTGTATAACATGGGGGTGTATAACATGGGGGTGTATAACATGGGGTGTATAACATGGGGGTGTATAACATGGGGGTGTATAACATGGGGGTGTATAACATGGGGGTGTATAACATGGGGGTGTATAACATGGGGGTGTATAACATGGGGGTGTATAACATGGGGGTGTATAACATGGGGGTGTATAACATGGGGGTGTATAACATGGGGGTGTATAACATGGGGGTGTATAACATGGGGGTGTATAACATGGGGGTGTATAACATGGGGGTGTATAACATGGGGTGTATAACATGGGGTGTATAACATGGGGTGTATAACATGGGGGTGTATAACATGGGGTGTATAACATGGGGGTGTATAACATGGGGGTGTATAACATGGGGGTGTATAACATGGGGGTGTATAACATGGGGTGTATAACATGGGGGTGTATAACATGGGGGTGTATAACATGGGGGTGTATAACATGGGGGTGTATAACATGGGGGTGTATAACATGGGGTGTATAACATGGGGGTGTATAACATGGGGGTGTATAACATGGGGGTGTATAACATGGGGGTGTATAACATGGGGGTGTATAACATGGGGGTGTATAACATGGGGGTGTATAACATGGGGGTGTATAACATGGGGGTGTATAACATGGGGGTGTATAACATGGGGGTGTATAACATGGGGGTGTATAACATGGGGGTGTATAACATGGGGGTGTATAACATGGGGGTGTATAACATGGGGTGTATAACATGGGGGTGTATAACATGGGGGTGTATAACATGGGGGTGTATAACATGGGGTGTATAACATGGGGGTGTATAACATGGGGGTGTATAACATGGGGTGTATAACATGGGGGTGTATAACATGGGGGTGTATAACATGGGGGTGTATAACATGGGGTGGGGGTGTATAACATGGGGGTGTATAACATGGGGGTGTATAACATGGGGGTGTATAACATGGGGGTGTATAACATGGGGGTGTATAACATGGGGGTGTATAACATGGGGGTGTATAACATGGGGGTGTATAACATGGGGTGTATAACATGGGGGTGTATAACATGGGGGTGTATAACATGGGGGTGTATAACATGGGGGTGTATAACATGGGGGTGTATAACATGGGGGTGTATAACATGGGGTGGGGTGTATAACATGGGGGTGTATAACATGGGGGTGGGGGTGTATAACATGGGGGTGTATAACATGGGGGTGTATAACATGGGGTGTATAACATGGGGGTGTATAACATGGGGGTGTATAACATGGGGGTGTATAACATGGGGGTGTATAACATGGGGGTGTATAACATGGGGGTGTATAACATGGGGGTGTATAACATGGGGGTGTATAACATGGGGGTGTATAACATGGGGTGTATAACATGGGGGTGTATAACATGGGGGTGTATAACATGGGGGTGTATAACATGGGGGTGTATAACATGGGGGTGTATAACATGGGGTGTATAACATGGGGGTGTATAACATGGGGTGTATAACATGGGGGTGTATAACATGGGGGTGTATAACATGGGGTGTATAACATGGGGGTGTATAACATGGGGGTGTATAACATGGGGGTGTATAACATGGGGGTGTATAACATGGGGGTGTATAACATGGGGGTGTATAACATGGGGGTGTATAACATGGGGGTGTATAACATGGGGGTGTATAACATGGGGGTGTATAACATGGGGGTGTATAACATGGGGTGTATAACATGGGGGTGTATAACATGGGGGTGGGGGTGTATAACATGGGGTGGGGGTGTATAACATGGGGTGTATAACATGGGGGTGTATAACATGGGGTGTATAACATGGGGGTGTATAACATGGGGGTGTATAACATGGGGGTGTATAACATGGGGTGTATAACATGGGGGTGTATAACATGGGGGTGTATAACATGGGGGTGTATAACATGGGGGTGTATAACATGGGGGTGTATAACATGGGGGTGTATAACATGGGGTGTATAACATGGGGTGTATAACATGGGGGTGTATAACATGGGGTGTATAACATGGGGTGTATAACAGGGGGGTGTATAACATGGTGTGTATAACATGGGGTGTATAACATGGGGTGGGGTGTATAACATGGGGTGTATAACATGGGGGTGTATAACATGGGGTGTATAACATGGGGGTGTATAACATGGGGTGTATAACATGGGGGTGTATAACATGGGGGTGTATAACATGGGGTGTATAACATGGGGTGTATAACATGGGGTGTATAACAACATGGGGTGTATAACATGGGGGTGTATAACATGTATAACATGGGGTGTATAACATGGGGGTGTATAACATGGGGTGGGGTGTATAACATGGGGTGTATAACATGGGGGTGTATAACATGGGGGTGTATAACATGGGGGTGTATAACATGGGGGTGTATAACATGGGGTGGGGTGTATAACATGGGGGTGTATAACATGGGGTGGGGTGTATAACATGTATAACATGGGGGTGTATAACATGGGGGTGGGGTGTATAACATGGGGGTGTATAACATGGGGGTGTATAACATGGGGTGTATAACATGGGGGTGTATAACATGGGGTGTATAACATGGGGGTGTATAACATGGGGGTGTATAACATGGGGTGTATAACATGGGGTGTATAACATGGGGTGTATAACATGGGGTGGGTGTATAACATGTATAACATGGGGTGTATAACATGGGGGTGTATAACATGGGGTGTATAACATGGGGGTGTATAACATGGGGTGGGGTGTATAACATGGGGGTGTATAACATGGGGTGTATAACATGGGGTGTATAACATGTATAACATGGGGTGTATAACATGGGGGTGTATAACATGTATAACATGGGGTGTATAACATGGGGGTGTATAACATGGGGGTGTATAACATGGGGGTGTATAACATGGGGGTGTATAACATGGGGTGTATAACATGGGGTGTATAACATGGGGTGTATAACATGGGGTGTATAACATGGGGTGTATAACATGGGGTGTATAACATGGGGTGTATAACATGGGGTGTATAACATGGGGTGTATAACATGGGGTGTATAACATGGGGTGTATAACATGGGGGTGTATAACATGGGGTGTATAACATGGGGGTGGGGGTGTATAACATGGGGTATATAACATGGGGTGTATAACATGGGGGTGTATAACATGGGGTGGGGGTGTATAACATGGGGGTGTATAACATGGGGGTGTATAACATGTATAACATGGGGGTATGGGGTGTATAACATGGGGTGTATAACATGTATAACATGGGGGTGTGGGGGTGTATAACATGGGGTGTATAACATGGGGTGGGGGTGTATAACATGGGGTGTATAACATGGGGTGTATAACATGGGGGTGTATAACATGGGGGTGTATAACATATAACATGGGGTGGGGGTGTATAACATGGGGTGGGGGTGTATAACATGGGGTGTATAACATGGGGTGTATGGGGTGTATAACATGGGGTGTATAACATGTATAACATGGGGTGTATAACATGGGGTATAACATGGGGGTATAACATGGGGGTGTATAACATGGGGGTGTATAACATGGGGTGTATAACATGGGGTATAACATGGGGTGGGGGTGTATAACATGGGGTGTATAACATGGGGGTGGGGGTGTATAACATGGGGGTGTATAACATGGGGTATATAACATGGGGGTGTATAACATGGGGGTGTATAACATGGGGTGTATAACATGGGGTGTATAACATGGGGTGTATAACATGGGGGTGTATAACATGGGGGTGTATAACATGGGGGTGTATAACATGGGGTGTATAACATGGGGGTGTATAACATGGGGTATATAACATGGGGGTGTATAACATGGGGGTGTATAACATGGGGTGTATAACATGGGGTGTATAACATGGGGTGTATAACATGGGGTGTATAACATGGGGTATATAACATGGGGGTGTATAACATGGGGGTGTATAACATGGGGGTGTATAACATGGGGTGTATAACATGGGGGTGTATAACATGGGGGTGTATAACATGGGGTATATAACATGGGGGTGTATAACATGGGGGTGTATAACATGGGGTGTATAACATGGGGTGTATAACATGGGGTGTATAACATGGGGTATATAACATGGGGGTGTATAACATGGGGGTGTATAACATGGGGGTGTATAACATGGGGTGTATAACATGGGGGTGTATAACATGGGGGTGTATAACATGGGGTGTATAACATGGGGTGTATAACATGGGGGTGTATAACATGGGGGTGTATAACATGGGCGTACACATCACAGACAAACTGAATTGGTCCACCCACACAGACAGTGTAGTGAAGAAGGCGCAACAGCGCCTCTTCAACCTCAGGAGGCTGAAGAAATTTGGCCTGTCACCCAAAACCCTGACAAACCTTTACAGACGCACAATCGAGAGCATCCTGTCAGGCTGTATCACCGCCTGTTACGGCAACTGCACCGCCCTCAACCACAAGGCTCTCCAGAGGGTGGTGCGGTCTGCACAACGCATCACCGGGGGCAAACTACCTGCCCTCCACGACACCTACACCACCCGATGTCACAGGAAGGCCATAAAGATCATCAAGGACATCAACCACCCGAGCCACTGCCTGTTTACCCCGCTATCATCCAGAAGGCGAGGTCAGTACAGATGCATCAAGGCTGGGACCGAGAGACTGAAAAACAGCTTCTATCTCAAGGCCATCAGACTGTGAAATAACCATCAGTAACTCAGAGAGGCTGCTGCCTACACTGAGACCCAATCACTGGCCACCTTAATAAATGGATCACTAGTCACTTTAAACAATGCCACTTTAAATAATGTTTACATATCTTACATTACTCACATCACATGTACAGTATATACTGTATTTTATACCATCTACTGCACCTTGCCTATGCCATTCGGCCATCGCTCATTCATATACTGATATGTACTCATTCTCATTCACCCCTTTAGATTTGTGTGTATTAGGTAGTTTCGCTACACTCACGTTAACATCTGCTAACCATGTGTATGTGACCAATAACACTTGATTAACATGGTGCTTCTACACCTGCATTGCTTGCTGTTTGGGGTTTTAGGCTGGGTTTCTGTACAGCACTTTGAGATATCAGCTGATGTACGAAGGGCTATATAAATACATTTGATTTGATTTGATTTTGATTTGATTTGAACACGAATATCTAGCAACCAAAATATTGCATGTTTGAATTTCCTCACAGACAACTTTAGCATTTTTATCTAATTAACAACATTGGAACTACTAACTACTTTTTAGCTACTTTGCGACTATATAGCATGTTAGCTAACCCTTCCCTTCCCCCAATTATCCACCTAGCTAGCGTTAGCCAAAACAAATTGAAATTTGTAACATATCATATGAATTGTAATTCAGGAACATATCATACAAAATGGATGATGGACAGCCACACATGAATACATACCATACCAAACTTAACATATCACACTCATTAGAGTGTCACGGGTTTACATTTACTATGTTACGTGTACCCCTGAGTCCAGGTTGTCCCTACATAGTGCTCTGAGTGTGCTCTATTTGGCAGAATCCCAAAGTCCTACGGTGTGTCAGTTCAATTATAATTCATGCCATTGTTCTCCTCAGAAAAGTGGAGCGAGCCCTCTACCACAAATTGGACAAGGCCTAACGATGACATATATCACTGATGATGTTGAGGGAGATGGCTTTCTGAGGTCATAGAGAGTAGCACCAATGTACTGACTGAACATCCCCTTTAGGGCATGGCCTACAGTCATCTGTACTGACTGAACATCCCCTTTAGGGCATGGCCTACAGTCATCTGTACTGACTGAACATCCCCTTTAGGACATGGTCTATAATCATCTGTACTGACTGAACATCCCCTTTAGGACATGGCCTATAGTCATCTGTACTGACTGAACATCCCCTTTAGGACATGGCCTATAGTCATCTGTACTGACTGAACATCCCCTTTAGGGCATGGCCTACAGTCATCTGTACTGACTGAACATCCCCTTTAGGACATTGTCTATAGTCATCTGTACTGACTGAACATCCCCTTTAGGGCATGGTCTATAGTCATCTGTACTGACTGAACATCCCCTTTAGGGCATGGTCTATAGTCATCTGTACTGACTGAACATCCCCTTTAGGGCATGGTCTATAATCATCTGTACTGACTGAACATCCCCTTTAGGACATGGTCTATATAAACATTCACTGTTTCCATTCATTCCAAACATTCATATTTGATATTCATTTGACCTGTGACCCCTACTGTTGTTGGTAAATGTGTACCGGATGTGTGTGTCTCTGTAATTACATGGCGCATTAGTAAAAGAGACCTTGGTCTCAACATGACTTCCTGTTCGAGGTTCAAGTAAAATGTTTTCTCCGGGTGTAAATATTGAAAATAGACAGAAGGTCCGATACTTACAGATACTGAAGCGATGCCTATGTGGAAAAGCTGGTCATCCACTGTGGGGTCACACGGGAGAATAACTCTGAAACAGTCATGTAACACAAGCTGAGTAATGACCGTCAGAAACCATTTAGACAGAGCAAAAAACAAACTCCCTAGACATCCTGTTCAGCCTGACTGTGCTCTCGGTAGCAAATCTGACAAGAGTTTCACCTAACAACTGAAAATATGCCATTTGTAATAGATCATTTAATCACGGATGGAAAAACTGGAATGATTGAAAACCAGCTATACTTTGGCCCATGCCAGGTCAGTGATTGAGAAACCCTTGATCTTAGATTAAATAAAATCATCGTAACATTATGACACAGTCCCCCCCATAATTCATTGCACTGGTCCTGTGTGGCTCAGTTGGTAGAGCATGATGCTTGCAACATCAGGGTTGAAAAAAATGTGATTCCCGCTGTGCTGTGGCCACATATACGAAAATATATGTATATGTATACATATGTATATGTAAGTCCTATGGATTTTTAAAAAAGTGTTGGCTAAATAGTATGCTATTTACTGACCCCCATACTTACTCTTTTGGAGGTCTGGTGGGTTCCATATTGTTGGAGTACCAGTCTGAGTAGTCATAGTAGTTATATGGTTCCTCTTCTACCACCTTGGTCTGGTTCATCTTGATCTTGTCTCTGTTGCTATAGTCCACGTTGACGGGTGAAAACCAGAGGAAATCCACCTGGCCAACCTTCGATCATCAACCGTCTCTCCAGCTATGTCCCAACGCAGCGCAGCACTTCCCGATCAATAAATATTGATACTTTTTAATTGTATTGAGAGTTGTAGCTTACTCCACTGTGTGTTGGTGGGTAGCTTTGAGTTCAGGTTGTGCAGCGTCTGAGGTACAGAGAGAGAGACCTCTGGTCAGGTGTCCAGTCGTGTTGTCCCTGCTGTAGGAGTTTAGTACACACTCTAACAGAGTCTAACATGCACCCTTACCCCAATACATTCCACACACACTAACCACATAACACCCCCAGATTACCTCAGCACACAAAGACAGGAGGGAGGGAGGGAGGGAGGGAGGGAGGGAGGGAGGGAGGGAGGGAGGGAGGGAGGGAGGGAGGGAGGGAGGGAGGGAGGGAGGGAGACCAGGGTTAATAGGTGTGAGAAGGATGGCGAGAGGGATGAAGCTATAAATATATAAAGTTAATATAAATATAAAGTTAATCTAAAGTATAAATATATAAAGTTAATATAAATATAAAGTTAATCTAAAGTATAAATATATAAAGTTAATATAAATATAAAGTTAATCTAAAGTATAAATATATAAAGTTAATATAAATATAAAGTTAATCTAAAGTTTAAATATATAAAGTTAATATAAATATAAAGTTAATCTAAAGTATAAATATATAAAGTTAATATAAATATAAAGTTAATCTAAAGTATAAATATATAAAGTTAATATAAATACAAAGTTAATCTAAAGTATAAATATATAAAGTTAATATAAATATAAAGTTAATCTAAAGTTTAAATATATAAAGTTAATATAAATATAAAGTTAATCTAAAGTTTAAATATATAAAGTTGATAAAAATACAAAGTTAATATAAAGTTTAAATAAATATAAAGTTTATGTAAATATAAAGTTAATATAAAGTATTTATAAAGTTTGATATAAATATAAAGTTGATATAAATTAATCTGGAAACCTAAGGCTGTACCTGTGTTGCTTGATCTGATAGGCAACATTGAACAACAGCTCAGTGAAACAGTTGTGAAAATCAACATGTTCCAGCTGCCCAGAACTCTCAGTGAGATTGAGAAATACTGTGCTGCAACGTGGTTTAACCTGCTCGCTTCACACTGCCTGTTACTCAAAGAGCTTAGCTTTTAATATGATGAAAAATCACTGGTTGAAAGTCTCTTATTCTAACAGGGGCTAGCTTTGTGCTGTGGGGATTGGCCTCAGGGCAAGGGGAGAGAGAGAATGTTTAACAGTTTATACGTCAGAGAGAGGTTCTGAAACACTTGTTTTTGCACTGAAAATGATGGCATCCTATTAGCGTTGTTTCTGAGGTTTCTGCCATATTAACTGTCAATATTTATTACATCCAGAATATAGTGGCTGTAAAGAGCCTCCCTGAGCCCTCCTTAGTCCATGGTTTACTAGTTGTGTATTTAATGATCTGCTGATAGCAGGCAACGGTAAGAAGCAGCTAGGACATCTGCCGCTGTCTCTGCTGTTTTAATGAATGGAACAGGGTCAGACATCTACGTTTTGGGTTCTCATAAAACATCAGACACATCAATTAGTTGATTTTCCTGCAGCATCATTTTCTCTCCTCATTAAAGAAGAAAGCAGTGTACTCTCTACAACTCAGGATAAAAGGATGGTTGTTTTGTTAGAGGGGTTCAGAGTTCCATAATCTCAACCTGTGAGCCAGCTCATACAATAAGAGAAGAAGGAGAGGGAGATGGAGGAGAGGGGGAGGGAGGAGAGGGAGTGGGAGGAGAAAGGAAGGAGGGGGGAGGGAAGTGAGGAAGGAGAGGGAGAGGGAGGGAGGAGAGGGAGAGAGGGAAAGGGAGGGAGGAGTGGGAGAGGGCAGAGAGAGGAAGGAGAGGGAGAGGGAGGAGAGGAAGGAGAGGGGAAGGAGAGGGGGAAGGAGGAGAGGAATGGAGAGGGAGGGAGGAGAGGGGAAGGAGGAGAGGGAGGGAGGAGAGGGGGGGGAGGGAGGGAGGGAGGAGAGGGGAGGGAGGAGTGGGAGGAGAGTAAGGGGGGGAGGGAAAGGGGGAGGAAGGAGAGGGGGAGGGATGAGATTAAGGAGAGGGGGAAGGAGGAGAGGAAGGAGTGAGGGAGTGAGGGAGGAATGGGGGGAAGGAGAGGGCGGGAGAGGGGGAGAGAGGAGAGAGGAAGGAGAGGGGGAAGGAGAGGGGGAAGGAGGAGAGGAAGGAGAGGGAGGGAGGAGAGAGGAAGGAGAGGGGGAAGGAGAGGGGGAAGGAGGAGAGGAAGGAGAGGGAGGGAGGAGAGGGAGGGAGGAGGGAGGGAGGAGAGGGAGGGAGGAGAGAGGAAGGAGAGGGGGAGGAAGGAGAGGGAGGGAGGAGAGAGGAAGGAGAGGGGCATGGGGAGGGTAGGATGGAGAGCCTAAGCTTTTCTGCTTTGTGGATTAGATGATGGAGGTCTCACAAGGCCTTGGCACACAGCAGGCTAACGGCTAAGGGTTCTGGCAGAAGGCTGAGAAGGCTGCTATGTCTGTTCCTTCAGACCCTGCTAAGAAGGCTTAGGCCTCTGGAGGAGGAGACACCGCTTGTTAAACAAGGTCCGATAGGGCCTGAGGGGCGAATGCGGTTCATTGGTTCATTTGATAGCCAAATGATTATCAAGCTGATCCATGTGTTTGTCCAAAAGCTTTGAAATTGTGGTATATTTCAACACTGGTTGTTTTCATGTGGCGTTGTAATGGTTGTCTCAATGTATTTCACGTAACCCTTGATAGTGTTCACACACCAAGCTACTGTACTGCTTATAGTGTCTATGAGCAGAGCATGAAGGTGGAACTCAAAATAATAGTGGTTAAGCATTGCTAGAATATTCTACCTGTGTGTGTGTGTGTGTGTGTGTGTGTGTGTGTGTGTGTGTGTGTGTGTGTGTGTGTGTGTGTGTGTGTGTGTGTGTGTGTGTGTGTGTGTGTGTGTGTGTGGATCAGAGGCAGTGCTTTATTCCAATTATCTTTGTCCCAAATGGCACCCTATACCCTATGTAGTGCACTAACTTGTGGCCAGAACCCATATCTTGTCAAAAGTGTGCACTATGCAGGGAATAGGATGCCATTTTGGGACAGAACCATTGGCTGCTGCCTCTGAGCTAAGCTGCTTCTAAAACACTTGTTTGATGTCTCCTCACAGGTGTCCAGGACAGCCCCCTGCTGTGTAGCCCTGTTTCTCAACTATTTCAAAAGGCCCTTTCTGTTGGTGTTGGACCACTAAGACTGAGTGGCATTCCTTATCTAGCTGGCATTCTGGGAGCTCGGGCCAGACGGCCACAACTGGCTCAAACTACTTCTGAATTGTTTAGGTGTTTCGTTTTTTTGTAAAGGTAAGAAACTAGGCCAGTTTGTGGACAAGAAAGGCCCTGGTCTGTAGTAGTGCACTAGATAGGGAACAGGGATCCATTTGGGACGGAGACTAAAGGACTCAGAAAATCTGATGGGGATTCACAGCCGTTTACTGAGGGCTGAAGGACGAAGTCTTTGACTCTCTGATATTTTACCATTTCTATTTTAGATATTCAAATTGTGTGAAAGGTTAACATATGTTTTATGAGATAAGGACTAATATAAGTACTACTTGATTTCATTACACGTGTGTCCAATGCTATTTTCTATGCAACTGTTTATGATATAAATTTAGCATTTCTTCAGGGTTGTTTTTGAGTAAACTGTGAGCAGGAATCAATCAAGTCAAAGTCAATATCCATATCAATACTGCTGAGAACTGAATCTCCTTTTCAGACGAACATTACAGACGCTGACAATGTATAGAATATAACATTACAGACACTGACAATGTATAGAATTTAACATTACAGACACTGACAATGTATAGAATATAACATTACAGACACTGACAATGTATAGAATATAACATTACAGACACTGACAATGTATAGAATTTAACATTACAGACACTGACAATGTATAGAATATAACATTACAGACACTGACAATGTATAGAATATAACATTACAGACACTGACAATGTATAGAATATAACATTACAGACATTAACAATGTATAGAATATAACATTACAGACACTGACAATGTATAGAATATAACATTACAGATGCTGACAATGTGTAGAATATAACATTACAGACACTGACAATGTATAGAATATAACATTACAGATGCTGACAATGTATAGAATATAACATTACAGACACTGACAATGTGTAGAATATAACATTACAGACACTGACAATGTATAGAATATAACATTACAGATGCTGACAATGTATAGAATATAACATTACAGACACTGACAATGTATATAATGTAACATTACAGACACTGACAATGTATAGAATATAACATTACAGACACTGACAATGTATAGAATATAACATTACAGACACTGACAATGTATAGAATATAACATTACAGACACTGACAATGTATAGAATATAACACTACAGACACTGACAATGTATAGAATATAACATTACAGACACTGACAATGTGTAGAATATAACATTACAGACACTGACAATGTGTAGAATATAACATTACAGACACTGACAATGTATAGAATATAACATTACAGACACTGACAATGTATAGAATATAACATTACAGACACTGACAATGTATAGAATATAACATTACAATTCTGTTCAGATGTGTTCTTGAGTGTAGAATTCTCACATTTAAGTTAAAGACAGAACATTGACTGCATGTGGTGAATTAATTAAGAAGTAAGAAATATGAGCATAAATAAATTAACAGACTAACAACAACAAGACTAACAACAACAGACTAACAACAACAGACTAACAACAACAGTATCAAACAACAACAGACTAACAACAACAGACTAACAACAACAGACTAACAACAACAGACTAACAACAACAGTATCTAGCAACAACAGACTAACAACAACAGACTAACAACAACAGACTAACAACAACATACTAACAACAACAGACTAACAACAACAGACTAACAACAACAGTATCTAGCAACAACAGACTAACAACAACAACAACTCTCTCTCTCTCTCTCTCTCTCTCTCCCTCTCTGTCTCTCTCTGTCTCTCTCTCTGTCTCTCTCTGTCTCTCTCTCTCTCTGTCTCTCTCTCTCTCTCTCTCTCTCTCTCTCTCTCTCTCTCTCTCTCTCTCTGTCTCTCTCTCTCTCTGTGTCTCTCTCTCTTCCATCTCACTAATCATTATTATTATAGTATGCTCCCTGCAGCTTCCTAACTGGCCTCCCAATGTCCCTTCAGTCATTGGAGGAATAAAGTGGGCAGAGTATGAAACGTTTAAATTTCTCTGTTTCTAAAATGGATCCTTGTTGTCATTCTGAGGTTTAAATTGCTCTGTTTCTAAAATGGATCCTTGTTGTCATTCTGAGGTTTAAATTGCTCTGTTTCTAAAATGGATCCTTGTTGTCATTCTGAGGTTTAAATGTCTCTGTTTCCAAAATGGATCCTTGTTATGTCTTGTTATTTATCCTGTTGTTTATTTTCTGTACCATGTCCCGTTGTCCACAGCCCACATCTGATAAGAGCTATATCTCTGTGTCCCCAAAGGACTCTGGTCAAAAAGTAGTGTGCACTATAAAGGGAATAGGTTCCACTTGGGACGCGTTCATGAATGAATCTATGGTATAACCAAGGCCTGTAGGGCTTCTGTAATCCTCTGAGAAATGGCTGGGACATACTGTATATCAGTGGAGGCTGCTGAGGGGAGGACGGCCCATAATAATGTCTGGAACGGAGCGAATGAAATGACATGAAACACATGGAAACCATGGAAACCATGTGTTTGATGTGTTTGATACCATTCCACCTGATTCCTCTCCAGTCATTACCACGAGCCCGTCCTCCCCAATTAAGATGCCACCAACCTCCTGTGCTGAATAAACCCATACTGTTGTAGCCTAGGTTAGTATTATACGTTTATTCTGAAACTATGTCAATATTACTAACAGTGCCATTTTTAAGACTTTTAATGTGAAGCACTTCCTTATTCCCAGAAGGCACCTGTGTGTGTGTGGAAGAGGAGGGTGTTGATGGGATTCCCACTTGACTGTGTCCTTGTGATTAGAGAACTAATATAAGATAACGTACTTTACCTGCTGGAACCGATATTTTATAAAGAGCTACAAGTCCTCCGGAAGAGACTGATAATACAATCCACCACCCAGAAATGAAGGTTACAGACTGGTGATGTGGTGGTGATGTGGTGGTGATGTGGTGGTGATGTGGTGCTCGGTGATATGGTGGTGATGTGGTGCTTGGTGATGTGGTGGTGATGTGGTGCTTGGTGATGTGGCGGTGATGTGGTGCTTGGTGATGTGGTGGTGATGTGGTGGTGATGTGGTGCTGATGTGGTGCTGATGTGGTGGTGATGTGGTGCTTGGTGATGTGGTGGTGATGTGGTGCTTGGTGCTTGGTGATGTGGTGCTTGGTGATGTGGTGGTGATGTGGTCCTTGGTGATGTGGTGGTGATGTGGTGCTTGGTGATGTGGTGCTTGGTGATGTGGTGGTGATGTGATGGTGATGTGGTGCTTGGTGATGTGGTGCTTGGTGATGTGGTGGTGATGTGATGGTGATGTGGTGCTTGGTGATGTGGTGCTTGGTGATGTGGTGCTTGGTGATGTGGTGGTGATGTGGTGGTGATGTGGTGGTGATGTGGTGGTGATGTGGTGCTTGGAGATGTGGTGCTTGGTGATGTGGTGGTGATGTGGTGGTGATGTGGTGGTGATGTGGTGGTGATGTGGCGCTTGGTGATGTGGTGGTGATGTGGTGGTGATGTGGTGGTGATGTGGTGCTTGGTGATGTGGTGGTGATGTAATGCTTGGTGATGTGGTGGTGATGTGGTGCTTGGTGATGTGGTGGTGATGTGGTGCTTGGTGATGTGGTGCTTGGTGATGTGGTGGTGATGTGGTGGTGATGTGGTGGTGATGTGGCGCTTGGTGATGTGGTGGTGATGTGGTGGTGATGTGGTGGTGATGTGGTGCTTGGTGATGTGGTGGTGATGTGGTGGTGATGTGGTGCTTGATGATGTGGTGCTTGGTGATGTGGTGCTTGGTGATGTGGTGGTGATGTGGTGCTTGATGATGTGGTGGTGATGTGGTGCTTGGTGATGTGGTGCTTGGTGATGTGGTGGTGATGTGGTGCTTGGTGATGTGGTGCTTGGTGATGTGGTGCTTGGTGATGTGGTGCTTGATGATGTGGTGGTGATGTGATGCTTGGTGATGTGGTGCTTGGTGATGTGGTGGTGATGTGGTGCTTGGTGATGTGGTGCTTGGTGATGTGGTGCTTGGTGATGTGGTGCTTGATGATGTGGTGCTTGGTGATGTGGTGCTTGGTGATGTGGTGCTTGGTGATGTGGTGCTTGATGATGTGGTGCTTGGTGATGTGGTGCTTGGTGATGTGGTGCTTGGTGATGTGGTGCTTGGTGATGTGGTGCTTGATGATGTGGTGCTTGGTGATGTGGTGCTTGGTGATGTGGTGGTGATGTGGTGCTTGGTGATGTGGTGGTGATGTGGTGCTTGGTGATGTGGTGGTGATGTGGTGGTGATGTGGTGCTTGGTGATGTGGTGCTTGGTGATGTGGTGGTGATGTGGTGGTGATGTGGTGCTTGATGATGTGGTGGTGATGTGGTGGTGATGTGGTGCTTGGTGATGTGATGGTGATGTGGTGGTGATGTGGTGGTGATGTGGTGGTGATGTGGTGCTTGGTGATGTGGTGGTGATGTGGTGGTGATGTGGTGGTGATGTGGTGGTGATGTGGTGCTTGGTGATGTGGTGGTGATGTGGTGCTTGGTGATGTGGTGCTTGGTGATGTGGTGCTTGGTGATGTGGTGGTGATGTGGTGGTGATGTGGTGGTGATGTGGTGGTGATGCGGTGCTTGGTGATGTGGTGCTTGGTGATGTGGTGGTGATGTGGTGGTGATGTGGTGGTGATGTGGTGGTGATGTGGTGTAATGGTGATGTGGTGGTGATGTGGTGCTTGGCGATGTGATGTGGTGATGTGGTGCTTGGTGATGTGGTGGTGATGTGGTGGTGATGTGGTGGTGATGTGGTGGTGATGTGGTGTAATGGTGATGTGGTGGTGATGTGGTGCTTGGTGATGTGGTGGTGATGTGGTGCTTGGTGATGTGGTGGTGATGTGGTGCTTGGTGATGTGGTGGTGATGTGGTGCTTGGTGATGTGGTGGTGATGTGGTGCTTGGTGATGTGGTGGTGATGTGGTGCTTGGTGATGTGGTGGTGATGTGGTGGTGATGTGGTGCTTGGTGATGTGGTGATGGTGATGTGGTGCTTGGTGATGTGGTGCTTGGTGATGTGGTGCTTGGTGATGTGGTGGTGATGTGGTGCTTGGCGATGTGGTGGTGATGTGGTGCTTGGTGATGTGGTGGTGATGTGGTGCTTGGTGATGGTGCTTGGTGATGTGGTGCTTGGTGATGTGGTGGTGATGTGGTGGTGATGTGGTGCTTGGTGATGTGGTGGTGATGTGGTGCTTGGTGATGTGGTGCTTGGTGATGTGGTGCTTGATGATGTGGTGCTTGGTGATGTGGTGGTGATGTGGTGGTTGGTGATGTGGTGGTGATGTGGTGCTTGGTGATGTGGTGGTGATGTGGTGCTTGGTGATGTGGTGGTGATGTGGTGCTTGGTGATGTGGTGCTTGGTGATGTGGTGCTTGGTGATATGCTGGTGATGTGGTGCTTGGTGATGTGGTGCTTGGTGATGTGGTGCTTGGTGATGTGGTGGTGATGTGGTGGTGATGTGGTGGTGATGTGGTGGTGATGTGGTGCTTGGTGATGTGGTGGTGATGTGGTGGTGATGTGGTGGTGATGTGGTGGTGATGTGGGCTTGGTGATGTGGTGCTTGGTGATGTGGTGGTGATGTGGTGCTTGGTGATGTGATGTGGTGCTTGGTGATGTGGTGCTTGGTGATGTGGTGGTGATGTGGTGCTTGGTGATGTGGTGGTGATGTGGTGCTTGGTGATGTGGTGCTTGGTGATGTGGTGGTGATGTGGTGGTGATGTGGCGCTTGGTGATGTGGTGGTGATGTGGTGGTGATGTTTGGTGATGTGGTGCTTGGTGATGTGGTGGTGATGTGTGTGGTGATGTGGTGCTTGTGATGTGGTGATGTTGGTGATGTGGTGCTTGGTGATGTGGTGGTGATGTGGTGCTTGGTGATGTGGTGGTGATGTGGTGCTTGGTGATGTGGTGCTGCTTGGTGATGTGGTGCTTGGTGATGTGGTGCTTGGTGATGTGGTGGTGATGTGGTGCTTGGTGATGTGGTGCTTGGTGATGTGGTGCTTGGTGATGTGGTGCTTGGTGATGTGGTGCTTGGTGATGTGGTGCTTGGTGATGTGGTGCTTGATGTGGTGGTGATGTGGTGGTGATGTGGTGCTTGGTGATGTGGTGCTTGGTGATGTGGTGCTTGGTGATGTGGTGCTTGGTGATGTGGTGCTTGGTGATGTGGTGCTTGATGATGTGGTGGTGATGTGGTGCTTGGTGATGTGGTGCTTGGTGATGTGGTGGTGATGTGGTGCTTGGTGATGTGGTGGTGATGTGGTGCTTGGTGATGTGGTGGTGATGTGGTGCTTGGTGATGTGGTGGTGATGTGGTGCTTGGTGATGTGGTGGTGATGTGGTGCTTGGTGATGTGGTGCTTGGTGATGTGGTGGTGATGTGGTGGTGATGTGGTGCTTGTTGATGTGGTGGTGATGTGGTGGTGATGTGGTGCTTGGTGATGTGATGGTGATGTGGTGGTGATGTGGTGGTGATGTGGTGGTGATGTGGTGCTTGGTGATGTGGTGGTGATGTGGTGGTGATGTGGTGCTTGGTGATGTGGTGCTTGGTGATGTGGTGGTGATGTGGTGCTTGGTGATGTGGTGCTTGGTGATGTGGTGGTGATGTGGTGGTGATGTGGTGGTGATGTGGTGGTGATGCGGTGCTTGGTGATGTGGTGCTTGGTGATGTGGTGGTGATGTGGTGGTGATGTGGTGGTGATGTGGTGGTGATGTGGTGTAATGGTGATGTGGTGGTGATGTGGTGCTTGGCGATGTGATGTGGTGCTTGGTGATGTGATGTGTGCTTGGTGCTGGTGGTGATGTGGTGTGGTGAGGTGGTGCTTGGTGATGTGGTGGTGATGTGGTGGTGATGTGGTGCTTGGTGATGTGGTGGTGATGTGGTGCTTGGTGATGTGGTGCTTGGTGATGTGGTGCTTGGTGATGTGGCTTGGTGATGTGGTGCTTGGTGATGTGGTGGTGATGTGGTGATGTGGTGGTGATGTGGTGGTGATGTGGTGCTTGGTGATGTGGTGCTTGGTGATGTGGTGCTTGGTGATGTGGTGGTGATGTGGTGGTGATGTGGTGCTTGGTGATGTGGTGGTGATGTGGTGCTTGGTGATGTGGTGCTTGGTGATGTGGTGGTGATGTGGTGCTTGGTGATGTGGTGGTGATGTGGTGCTTGGTGATGTGGTGGTGATGTGGTGCTTGGTGATGTGGTGGTGATGTGGTGCTTGGTGATGTGGTGCTTGGTGATGTGGTGCTTGGTGATGTGGTGCTTGGTGATGTGGTGGTGATGTGGTGCTTGATGATGTGGTGGTGATGTGGTGGCGATGTGGTGCTTGGTGATGTGATGGTGATGTGGTGGTGATGTGGTGGTGCTGTGGTGGTGATGTGGTGCTTGGTGATGTGGTGGTGATGTGGTGCTTGGTAATGTGTTGGTGATGTGGTGCTTGGTGATGTGGTGCTTGGTGATGTGGTGCTTGGTGATGTGGTGGTGATGTGGTGGTGATGTGGTGGTGATGTGGTGGTGATGTGGTGTGATGGTGATGTGGTGGTGATGTGGTGCTTGGCGATGTGATGTGGTGATGTGGTGCTTGGTGATGTGGTGGTGATGTGGTGGTGATGTGGTGGTGATGTGGTGGTGATGTGGTGTAATGGTGATGTGGTGGTGATGTGGTGCTTGGTGATGTGGTGGTGATGTGGTGATGTTGGTGATGTGGTGGTGATGTGGTGCTTGGTGATGTGGTGGTGATGTGGTGCTTGGTGATGTGGTGGTGATGTGGTGCTTGGTGATGTGGTGGTGAGGTGGTGCTTGGTGATGTGGTGGTGATGTGGTGGTGATGTGGTGCTTGGTGATATGATGGTGATGTGGTGCTTGGTGATGTGGTGCTTGGTGATGTGGTGCTTGGTGATGTGGAGGTGATGTGGTGCTTGGCGATGTGGTGGTGATGTGGTGCTTGGTGATGTGGTGGTGATGTGGTGCTTGGTGATGTGGTGCTTGGTGATGTGGTGCTTGGTGATGTGGTGGTGATGTGGTGGTGATGTGGTGCTTGGTGATGTGGTGGTGATGTGGTGCTTGGTGATGTGGTGCTTGGCAATGTGGTGCTTGATGATGTGGTGCTTGGTGATGTGGTGGTGATGTGGTGCTTGGTGATGTGGTGGTGATGTGGTGCTTGGTGATGTGGTGGTGATGTGGTGCTTGGTGATGTGGTGGTGATGTGGTGCTTGGTGATGTGGTGCTTGGTGATGTGGTGCTTGGTGATATGATGGTGATGTGGTGCTTGGTGATGTGGTGCTTGGTGATGTGGTGCTTGGTGATGTGGTGGTGATGTGGTGGTGATGTGGTGGTGATGTGGTGCTTGGAGATGTGGTGCTTGGTGATGTGGTGGTGATGTGGTGGTGATGTGGTGGTGATGTGGTGGTGATGTGGTGGTGATGTGGCGCTTGGTGATGTGGTGGTGATATGGTGGTGATGTGGTGCTTGGTGATGTGGTGGTGATGTAATGCTTGGTGATGTGGTGGTGATGTGGTGCTTGGTGATGTGGTGGTGATGTGGTGCTTGGTGATGTGGTGCTTGGTGATGTGGTGGTGATGTGGTGGTGATGTGGTGGTGATGTGGCGCTTGGTGATGTGGTGGTGATGTGGTGGTGATGTGTTGGTGATGTGGTGCTTGGTGATGTGGTGGTGATGTGGTGGTGATGTGGTGCTTGATGATGTGGTGCTTGGTGATGTGGTGCTTGGTGATGTGGTGGTGATGTGGTGCTTGATGATGTGGTGGTGATGTGGTGCTTGGTGATGTGGTGCTTGGTGATGTGGTGCTTGGTGATGTGGTGCTTGGTGATGTGTGATGATGTGGTGGTGATGTGGTGCTTGGTGATGTGGTGCTTGGTGATGTGGTGGTGATGTGGTGCTTGGTGATGTGGTGCTTGGTGATGTGGTGCTTGGTGATGTGGTGCTTGATGATGTGGTGGTGATGTGGTGCTTGGTGATGTGGTGCTTGGTGATGTGGTGCTTGATGATGTGGTGGTGATGTGGTGCTTGGTGATGTGGTGCTTGGTGATGTGGTGCTTGATGATGTGGTGCTTGGTGATGTGGTGCTTGGTGATGTGGTGGTGATGTGGTGCTTGGTGATGTGGTGGTGATGTGGTGCTTGGTGATGTGGTGGTGATGTGGTGCTTGGTGATGTGGTGGTGATGTGGTGCTTGGTGATGTGGTGGTGATGTGGTGCTTGGTGATGTGGTGCTTGGTGATGTGGTGGTGATGTGGTGGTGATGTGGTGCTTGATGATGTGGTGGTGATGTGGTGGTGATGTGGTGCTTGGTGATGTGATGGTGATGTGGTGGTGATGTGGTGGTGATGTGGTGGTGATGTGGTGCTTGGTGATGTGGTGGTGATGTGGTGGTGATGTGGTGCTTGGTGATGTGGTGCTTGGTGATGTGGTGGTGATGTGGTGCTTGGTGATGTGGTGCTTGGTGATGTGGTGGTGATGTGGTGGTGATGTGGTGGTGATGTGGTGGTGATGCGGTGCTTGGTGATGTGGTGCTTGGTGATGTGGTGGTGATGTGGTGGTGATGTGGTGGTGATGTGGTGGTGATGTGGTGTAATGGTGATGTGGTGGTGATGTGGTGCTTGGCGATGTGATGTGGTGCTTGGCTATGTGATGTGGTGCTTGGTGATGTGGTGGTGAGGTGGTGCTTGGTGATGTGGTGGTGATGTGGTGGTGATGTGGTGCTTGGTGATGTGATGGTGATGTGGTGCTTGGTGATGTGGTGCTTGGTGATGTGGTGCTTGGTGATGTGGAGGTGATGTGGTGCTTGGCGATGTGGTGGTGATGTGGTGATGTGGTGGTGATGTGGTGGTGATGTGGTGCTTGGTGATGTGGTGCTTGGTGATGTGGTGCTTGGTGATGTGGTGCTTGGTGATGTGGTGGTGATGTGGTGGTGATGTGGTGCTTGGTGATGTGGTGGTGATGTGGTGCTTGGTGATGTGGTGCTTGGTGATGTGGTGCTTGATGATGTGGTGCTTGGTGATGTGGTGGTGATGTGGTGCTTGGTGATGTGGTGGTGATGTGGTGCTTGGTGATGTGGTGGTGATGTGGTGCTTGGTGATGTGGTGCTTGGTGATGTGGTGCTTGGTGATGTGGTGCTTGGTGATGTGGTGGTGATGTGGTGCTTGATGATGTGGTGGTGATGTGGTGGCGATGTGGTGCTTGGTGATGTGATGGTGATGTGGTGGTGATGTGGTGGTGCTGTGGTGGTGATGTGGTGCTTGGTGATGTGGTGGTGATGTGGTGCTTGGTAATGTGTTGGTGATGTGGTGCTTGGTGATGTGGTGCTTGGTGATGTGGTGCTTGGTGATGTGGTGGTGATGTGGTGGTGATGTGGTGGTGATGTGGTGGTGATGCGGTGCTTGGTGATGTGGTGCTTGGTGATGTGGTGGTGATGTGGTGGTGATGTGGTGGTGATGTGGTGGTGATGTGGTGGTGATGTGGTGTAATGGTGATGTGTTGGTGATGTGGTGCTTGGCGATGTGATGTGGTGCTTGGCTATGTGATGTGGTGCTTGGTGATGTGGTGGTGAGGTGGTGCTTGGTGATGTGATGGTGATGTGGTGCTTGGTGATGTGGTGCTTGGTGATGTGGTGCTTGGTGATGTGGTGGTGATGTGGTGCTTGGCGATGTGGTGCTTGGTGATGTGTTGGTGATGTGGTGGTTGGTGATGTGGTGCTTGGTGATGTGGTGGTGATGTGGTAGTGATGTGGTGCTTGGTGATGTGGTGCTTGGTGATGTGTTGGTGATGTGGTGGTTGGTGATGTGGTGCTTGGTGATGTGGTGGTAATGTGGTGCTTGGTGATGTGGTGCTTGGTGATGTGGTGGTGATGTGGTGCTTGGTGATGTGGTGGTGATGTGATTGTGATGTGGTGCTTGGTGATGTGGTGGTGATGTGGTGGTGATGTGGTGCTTGGTGATGTGGTGGTGATGTGGTGCTTGGTGATGTGGTGCTTGGTGATGTGGTGGTGATGTGGTGCTTGGTGATGTGGTGGTGATGTAATGCTTGGTGATGTGGTGGTGATGTGGTGCTTGGTGATGTGGTGGTGATGTAATGCTTGGTGATGTGGTGGTGATGTGGTGCTTGGTGATGTGGTGCTTGGTGATGTGCTTGGTGATGTGGTGCTTGGTGATGTGGTGGTGATGTGGTGCTTGGTGATGTGATGGTGATGTGGTGCTTGGTGATGTGGTGCTTGGTGACGGTGGTGCTTGGTGATGTGGTGCTTGGTGATGTGGTGCTTGGTGATGTGTTGCTTGGTGATGTGGTGCTCTGTGATGTGGTGCTTGGTGATGTGGTGCTTGGTGATGTGGTGCTTGGTGATGTGGTGCTCTGTGATGTGGTGCTTGGTGATGCAGTGCTTGGTGATGTGGTGCTTGGTGATGTGGTGCTTGGTGATGCAGTGCTTGGTGATGTGTTGCTTGGTGATGTGGTGCTTGGTGATGTGGTGCTTGGTGATGCGGTTTTTGGTGATGTGGTGCTTGGTGATGTGGTGCTTGGTGATGCAGTGCTTGGTGATGTGGTGCTTTGTGATGTGGTGCTTGGTGATGTGGTTCTTGGTGATGTGGTGCTTGGTGACAGTCATGCTTGGTGATGTGGTGCTTGGTAATGTGGTGCTTGGTGATGTGATGTGGTGTTTGGTTATGCAGTGCTTGGTGGTGTGGTGCTTGGTGACAGTCGTGCTTGGTGATGCAGTGTTTGGTGATGCAGTGTTTGGTGATGCAGTGTTTGGTGATGCAGTGCTTGGTGATGTGGTGCTTGGTGATGTGATGGTGATGTGGTGCTTGGTGATGCTGTGCTTGGTGATGTGGTGCTTGGTGATGTGGTGCTTGGTGATGTGGTGCTTGGTGATGCGGTGCTTGGTGATGTGGTGCTTGGTGATGTGGTGCTTGGTGATGTGGTGGTGATGTGGTTCTTGGTGATGTGGTGGTTATGTGGTCCTTGGTGATGTGGTGGTGATGTGGTGCTTGGTGATGTGGTGCTTGGTGATGTGGTGGTGATGTGATGGTGATGTGGTGCTTGGTGATGTGGTGGTGATGTGGTGGTGATGTGGTGGTGATGTGGTGGTGATGTGGTGCTTGGTGATGTGGTGGTGATGTGGTGGTGATGTGGTGCTTGGAGATGTGGTGCTTGGTGATGTGGTGCTTGGTGATGTTGTGGTGATGTAATGCTTGGTGATGTGGTGGTGATGTGGTGCTTGGTGATGTGGTGGTGATGTGGTGCTTGGTGATGTGGTGCTTGGTTATGTGGTGGTGATGTGGTGGTGATGTGGTGCTTGGTGATGTGGTGCTTGGTGATGTGGTGGTGATGTGGTGGTGATGTGGTGGTGATGTGGTGCATGGTGATGTGGTGGTGATGTGATGGTGATGTGGTGCTTGATGATGTGGTGGTGATGTGGTGGTGATGTGGTGGTGATGTGGTGCTTGGTGATGTGGTGGTGATGTGGTGCTTGGTGATGTGGTGGTGATGTGGTGGTGATGTGGTGCTTGGTGATGTGGTGCTTGGTGATGTGGTGGTGATGTGGTGGTGATGTGGTGGTGATGTGGTGCTTGGTGATGTGGTGCTTGGTGATGTGGTGGTGATGTGGTTCTTGGTGATGTGGTGGTGATGTGGTCCTTGGTGATGTGGTGGTGATGTGGTGCTTGGTGATGTGGTGCTTGGTGATGTGGTGGTGATGTGGTTCTTGGTGATGTGGTGGTGATGTGGTCCTTGGTGATGTGGTGGTGATGTGGTGCTTGGTGATGTGGTGCTTGGTGATGTGGTGGTGATGTGATGGTGATGTGGTGCTTGGTGATGTGGTGCTTGGTGATGTGGTGCTTGGTGATGTGATGGTGATGTGGTGCTT
Organism: Oncorhynchus clarkii lewisi; assembly: GCF_045791955.1. NCBI lineage: Eukaryota > Metazoa > Chordata > Actinopteri > Salmoniformes > Salmonidae > Oncorhynchus > Oncorhynchus clarkii. Next base: position 42,129,716 of record NC_092172.1, on the reverse strand, counting down.
GGTGATGTGGTGCTTGGTGATGTGGTGGTGATGTGGTGGTGATGTGGTGCTTGGTGATGTGGTGCTTGGTGATGTGGTGCTTGGTGATGTGGTGGTGATGTGGTGGTGATGTGGTGCTTGGTGATGTGGTGGTGATGTGGTTGTGATGTGGTGGTGATGTGGTGCTTGATGATGTGGTGGTGATGTTGTGGTGATGTGGTGGTGATGTGGTGCTTGGTGATGTGGTGGTTATGTGGTGCTTGGTGATGTGGTGGTGATGTGGTGCTTGGTGATGTGGTGCTTGGTGATGTGGTGCTTGGTGATGTGGTGGTGATGTGGTGGTGATGTGGTGGTGATGTGGTGTTTGGTGATGTGGTGCTTGGCGATGTGATGTGGTGCTTGGCTATGTGATGTTGTGCTTGGTGATGTGGTGGTGAGGTGGTGCTTGGTGATGTGATGGTGAGGTGGTGCTTGGTGATGTGGTTGGTTATGTGGTGCTTGGTGATGTGGTGGTGATGTGGTGCTTGGTGATGTGGTGGTGATGTGGTGCTTGGTGATGTGGTGGTGATGTGGTGCTTGGTGATGTGGTGGTGATGTGGTGGTGATGTGGTGTTTGGTGATGTGGTGGTGATGTGGTGCTTGGTGATGTGGTGCTTGGTGATGTGGTGCTTGGTGATGTGGTGCTTGGTGATGTGGTGCTTGGTGATGTGGTGCTTGGTGATGTGGTGGTGATGTGGTGCTTGGTGATGTGGTGCTTGGTGATGTGGTGCTTGGTGATGTGGTGGTGATGTGGTGGTGATGTGGTGTTTGGTGATGTGGTGGTGATGTGGTGCTTGGTGATGTGGTGCTTGGTGATGTGGTGCTTGGTGATGTGGTGCTTGGTGATGTGGTGCTTGGTGATGTGGTGCTTGGTGATGGGGTGGTGATGTGTTGCTTGGTGATGCGTTGCTCTGTGATGTGGTGCTTGGTGATGTGGTGCTTGGTGATGTGGTGGTGATGTGTTGCTTGGTGATGCGGTGCTTGGTGATGTGGTGCTTGGTGATGTGGTGCTTGGTGATGGGGTGGTGATGTGTTGCTTGGTGATGCGTTGCTCTGTGATGTGGTGCTTGGTTATGTGGTGCTTGGTGATGTGGTGCTTGGTGATGTGGTGCTTGGTGATGCGTTGCTTGGTGATGTGGTGCTTGGTGATGTGGTGCTTGGTGATGTGGTGCTTGGTGATGTGGTGCTTGGTGATGCGTTGCTTGGTGAATCGTTGCTTGGTGATGCGTTGCTTGGATATGCGTTGCTTGGTGATGTGGTGGTGATGTAGTGCTTGGTGATGTGGTGCTTGGTGATGTGGTGCTTGGTGATGTGGTGCTTGGCAATGCGTTGCTTGGTGATGCGTTGCTTGGTGATGCGTTGCTTGCTGATACGTTGCTTGGTGATGCGTTGCTTGGTGATGCGTTGCTTGGTGATGCGTTGCTTGGTATTGCGTTGCTTGGTGATGCGTTGCTTGGTGATGTGTTGCTTGGTGATGCGTTGCTTGCTGATACGTTGCTTGGTATTGCGTTGCTTGGTGATGCGTTGCTTGGTGATGTGTTGCTTGGTGATGCGTTGCTTGGTGATGCGGGAAATGGCGGGGAACTGTAGTGTGAGAAATGGCTGAGACATATTCACCCTACTGTCATACAGTGGGGAACTGTAGTCTGAGAAATGGCTGGGACATATTCACCCTACGGTCACACAGTGGGGAACTGTAGTCTGAGAAATGGCTGGGACATATTCACCCTACTGTCATACAGTGGTAGCCATGACATATGGATACTGATGAAGTCCAGTCTACTGTCCAAGTAGTGTTGACAGCCAGACTGGGAGGACCTCTAGTGGTAGGAAAGAGTAACTGGTGTTGTTGTTAGTAGTGGACAGAAGGTGGCGCTGTTCATTTGATTTATACTTTGTCTTTGCTCACTATTGAAGTTGCCACTGCGTCTATGCTCTGATGGGAAGCTTGTTTTCTCTTCGTCTGAGCTGGTGTATGATAGCTTGGTGTAAACCTGGTCTCTACTCATCCTCTTCAGTTAATAGATATCTTGGTGTAAACCTGGTCTCTACTCATCCTCTTCAGTTAATAGATAGCTTGGTGTAAACCTGGTCTCTACTCATCCTCTTCAGTTAATAGATAGCTTGGTGTAAACCTGGTCTCTACTCATTCTCTTCAGTTAATAGATAGCTTGGTGTAAACCTGGTCTCTACTCATCCTCTTCAGTTAATAGATATCTTGGTGTAAACCTGGTTTCTACTCATCCTATTCAGTTAATAGATAGCTTGGTGTAAACCTGGTCTCTACTCATCCTCTTCAGTTAATTGATAGCTTGGTGTAAACCTGGTCTCTACTCATCCTCTTCAGTTAATAGATATCTTGGTGTAAACCTGGTCTCTACTCATCCTCTTCAGTTAATAGATAGCTTGGTGTAAACCTGGTCTCTACTCATCCTCTTCAGTTAATAGATAGCTTGGTGTAAACCTGGTCTCTACTCATCCTCTTCAGTTAATAGATAGCTTGGTGTAAACCTGGTTTCTACTCATCCTATTCAGTTAATAGATAGCTTGGTGTAAACCTGGTCTCTACTCATCCTCTTCAGTTAATTGATAGCTTGGTGTAAACCTGGTCTCTACTCATCCTCTTCAGTTAATAGATATCTTGGTGTAAACCTGGTCTCTACTCATCCTCTTCAGTTAATAGATAGCTTGGTGTAAACCTGGTGTCTACTCATCCTCTTCAGTTAATAGATAGCTTGGTGTAAACCTGGTCTCTACTCATCCTCTTCAGTTAATAGATAGCTTGGTGTAAACCTGGTTTCTACTCATTCTCTTCAGTTAATAGATAGCTTGGTGTAAACCTGGTCTCTACTCATCCTCTTCAGTTAATAGATATCTTGGTGTAAACCTGGTTTCTACTCATCCTATTCAGTTAATAGATAGCTTGGTGTAAACCTGGTCTCTACTCATCCTCTTCAGTTAATTGATAGCTTGGTGTAAACCTGGTCTCTACTCATCCTCTTTAGTTAATAGATAGCTTGGTGTAAACCTGGTCTCTACTCATTCTCTTCAGTTAATAGATAGCTTGGTGTAAACCTGGTCTCTACTCATCCTCTTCAGTTAATAGATATCTTGGTGTAAACCTGGTTTCTACTCATCCTATTCAGTTAATAGATAGCTTGGTGTAAACCTGGTCTCTACTCATCCTCTTCAGTTAATTGATAGCTTGGTGTAAACCTGGTCTCTACTCATCCTCTTTAGTTAATAGATAGCTTGGTGTAAACCTGGTCTCTACTCATCCTCTTCAGTTAATAGATAGCTTGGTGTAAACCTGGTTTCTACTCATCCCCTTCTGTTAATTGATAGCTTGGTGTAAACCTGGTCTCTACTCATCCTCTTTAGTTAATAGATAGCTTGGTGTAAACCTGGTCTCTACTCATCCTCTTCTGTTAATTGATGGCTTGGTGTAAACCTGGTCTCTACTCATCCTCTTCTGTTAATTGATGGCTTGGTGTAAACCTGGTTTCTACTCATCCTCTTCAGTTAATTGATAGCTTGGTGTAAACCTGGTCTCTACTCATCCTCTTCAGTTAATAGATAGCTTGGTGTAAACCTGGTTTCTACTCATCCTCTTCAGTTAATTGATAGCTTGGTGTAAACCTGGTTTCTACTCATCCTCTTCAGTTAATAGATAGCTTGGTGTAAACCTGGTCTCTACTCATCCACTTCAGTTAATAGATAGCTTGGTGTAAACCTGGTCTCTACTCATCCTCTTCAGTTAATAGATAGCTTGGTATAAACCTGGTCTCTACTCATCCTCTTCAGTTAATAGATAGCTTGGTGTAAACCTGGTCTCTACTCATCCTCTTCAGTTAATTGATAGCTTGGTGTAAACCTGGTCTCTACTCATCCTCTTCAGTTAATTGATAGCTTGGTGTAAACCTGGTTTCTACTCATCCTCTTCAGTTAATAGATAGCTTGGTGTAAACCTGGTCTCTACTCATCTTCTTCAGTTAATTGATAGCTTGGTGTAAACCTGGTCTCTACTCATCCTCTTCAGTTAATAGATAGCGTGGTGTAAACATGGTTTCTACTCATCCTCTTCAGTTAATAGATAGCTTGGTGTAAACCTGGTCTCTACTCATCCTCTTCAGTTAATAGATAGAAGACAAAATACAAGTTTCAATTTATCAAGGCATGAAATCATAAATACAGCACACATATTTACGACAGCAGAAATGTACAGTGTCTAAGACGAAACAGATTTTATGTAAATATATCACATTACATCGTGAAAAATATAGACCATGGACGACTAGACTGAAATGTAACTGAAGATATGAGACACAAACATTCTGCCCACAGCAAAGGACATTTTGAGTCTGGGGTCCAACACACAGCAAAGCCCATTATAACACATTATCAAGCTCAAAAAGCAGGTCTGTTTACTCTCTTACAGCAATGACATATTTACATGGTTTTCTTTACACACGGCAATAAGATATTTACAACATCCTGTTACACACATCAGTTTGTTAGCTTTCGGGCATGTTCACTTGCGGTGTGTCTCAGTGCAGTATAACTGAGCGTCCATTTTGTTTTTTTCCGTGTATTAGTTCTTGAACATGTCACACAGAAGTTTCTCCATGGGGGTGTTGCCGATGGTCCTGTGGAAGAAGAGGAGCTCGATCCGCTCAGAGCTGACGAAACGCAGAGAGGGCAACAGCAGGAGGAGCTTCCCAAATCTACACAGAGAGAGACAGAGAGGATGGTGAGTTATACACTACACAGAGAGAGACAGAGAGGATGGTGAGTTATACACTACACAGAGAGAGACAGAGAGGATGGTGAGTTATACACTACACAGAGAGAGACAGAGAGGATGGTGAGTTATACACTACACAGAGAGAGACAGAGAGGATGGTGAGTTATACACTACACAGAGAGAGACAGAGAGGATGGTGAGTTATACACTACACAGAGAGAGACAGAGAGGATGGTGAGTTATACACTACACAGAGAGAGACAGAGAGGATGGTGAGTTATACACTACACAGAGAGAGACAGAGAGGATGGTGAGTTATACACTACACAGAGAGAGACAGAGAGGATGGTGAGTTATACACTACACAGAGAGAGACAGAGAGGATGGTGAGTTATACACTACACAGAGAGAGACAGAGAGGATGGTGAGTTATACACTACACAGAGAGAGACAGAGAGGATGGTGAGTTATACACTACACAGAGAGAGACAGAGAGGATGGTGAGTTATACACTACACAGAGAGAGACAGAGAGGATGGTGAGTTATACACTACACAGAGAGAGACAGAGAGGATGGTGAGTTATACACTACACAGAGAGAGACAGAGAGGATGGTGAGTTATACACTACACAGAGAGAGACAGAGAGGATGGTGAGTTATACACTACACAGAGAGAGACAGAGAGGATGGTGAGTTATACACTACACAGAGAGAGACAGAGAGGATGGTGAGTTATACACTACACAGAGAGAGACAGAGAGGGTGGTGAGTTATACACTACACAGAGAGAGATTCCATCAAAGTCCTGAAGTGTCTAAAAACAGACAAATAAAAACGGATTCCAATTCTGTTAGCAGCTATCAACATATTATCAAGATCAAGTCATTTACAGATCCATAACAGTGAAATTTGATTTCGCCGGCCTTTTTAACATCCTCTCGTTCTTCAGGTTAGTAGCTAGACATACATACAGTGGAATCCATTTTAACATCCTCTCGTTCTTCAGGTTAGTAGCTAGACATACATACAGTGGAATCCATTTTAACATCCTCTCGTTCTTCAGGTTAGTAGCTAGACATACATACAGTGGAATCCATTTTAACATCCTCTCATTCTTCAGGTTAGTAGCTAGACATACATACAGTGGAATCCATTTTAACATCCTCTCGTTCTTCAGGTTAGTAGCTAGACATGCATACAGTGGAATCCATTTTAACATCCTTTCGTTCTTCAGGTTAGTAGCTAGACATACATACAGTGGAATCCATAAAGGTCAGGAAGGTCAGGGAGGTCAGGGAGGCTGTGTAGGGAGGTTGTGTATGGGAGGTTGTCTAGGGAGGCTGTGTAGGGAGGCTGTGTAGGGAGGCTGTGTAGGGAGGTTGTGTAGGGAGGCTGTGTAGGGAGGCTGTGTAGGGAGGTCAGGGAGGCTGTGTAGGGAGGTCAGGGAGGCTGTGTAGGGAGATCAGGGAGGTTGTGCAGGGAGATCAGGGAGTTTGTGCAGGGAGATCAGGGAGGTTGTGTAGGGAGATCAGGGAGGTTGTGTAGGCAGATCAGGGAGGTTGTGTAGGCAGATCAGGGAGGTTGTGTAGGGAGATCAGGGAGGTTGTACAGGGAGATCAGGGAGGTTGTACAGGGAAATCAGGGAGGTTGTGCAGGGAGATCAGGGAGGTTGTGCAGGGAGATCAGGGAGGTTGTGCAGGGAGATCAGGGAGGTTGTGCAGGGAGATCAGGGAGGTTGTGCAGGGAGATCAGGGAGGTTGTGCAGGGAGATCAGGGAGGTTGTGCAGGGAGATCAGGGAAGTTGTACAGGGAGGTCGTAGTAGTCCTACCTGGCAGGCTGACTGGAGTAATGTGATCTGATGTGTTGTCCCAACATCACCTGGGACTGATCCTGTAGGTTCTCGACCTGCTCCGGGTCCTTCAGACCTCGGGTTTCTATGACAACAAAGAGAAGAAGAAGGAAAGATCAGTCAAACAGGCCTAGTCTCACGTCTTATCCACGTGTCCAGACGGAATCTGGGGAAGTAGAATTTACAGCCCCAGAAACAGAAAGCCCTAATGCAGATCAAACGAAAACATGTATCTCATGACATTCAGCTCTGGTCACAAAAACATCACCACAGATTACATCTGGCCATTCTTATTGCAAAGAAATGACACCATAGCAACAAAAATCACAAACCAACCCCCCTAGGCACCCACCTGGTTTGAAGAGGACGATGGCCTTGAGGCAGGCAAACTCAGTGGGGTCTACGACCAGGGCTTTGAACCTACTGAAGACCTCCTGGAGCAGACGCAGGTCCACGCTGGTGTAGGATGTCTTACTCTGCATGGTTGGGGGGGACAGGTCGGGGAGGGACAGCAGAGGACAGCTGTCCAGGGGGAGAGACCACTGGATGGCACACAGCAGGAAGAGTTCAGACCATGCCTCCTCCAGCAGGATTACCTGGAGGGGAACAAGGAAGTCAGATCAGTGGGGGTCGCACAAGGTTAGAGGTCAAGGGTGACAGGTCATAAACATGACATCACAAACTATGCAGAAAAATGTTTTTGAAGCAGTTCAACTGTCTCTAAACAGATGGAAGTTGTATCAAACTATTCTTTGCACTGTAAAAAAAAATTTTTGGCTTGTTTACCCGTTTGATGAACGAAAGCGTTCATATTGACTAACTATTAGTTACCAAACAATGTTGTGATATATTTAATCTTCGGGATCGGTGTCCATTCTATGGGACGGTTGAGCTAACGAAGGCTAATGTGATTAGCATGAGGTTGTAAGTAACAAGAACATTTCCCAGAACATAGACATATCTGATATTTGCAGAAAGCTTAAATTCTTGTTAATCTAACTGCACTGTCCAATTTACAGTAGCTATTACAGTGAAAGAATACCATGCTATTGTTTGAGGAGAGTGCACGGTTATGAACATGAAACGTTATTAATAAACAAATTAGGCACATTTTGGGCAGTCTTGATACAAAAGTTTGAACATAAATGCAATGGTTAATTGGATCAGTCTAAAACATTGCACATACACTGCTGCCATCTAGTGACCAACATCTGAATTGCACCTGGGCTGGAATAATACATTATGGCCTTTCTCTTGCATTAGAAAGATGATGGTAAAAAAAAGATAAAATACAAAAGAACATTTGTTTTTTTCTTTGTATTATCTTTTACCAGATGTAATGTGTTATATTCTCCTACATTCCTTTAACATTTCCATAAACTTCAAAGTGTTTCCTTTCAATTGGTACCAAGAATATGCATATCCTTGCTTCAGGGCCTGAGCTACAGGCAGTTAGATTTGGGTTTGTCATTTTAGGCAAAAATTTAAGGTAAAAAAAGAGTCTAATCCTTAAGAGGTATTAATAAGCAGTTTATACTGTAAGTAAACCCTATCATAGTATCCCGTCTATACCTGGTCTCTGAATGGAAGATTGGAGAACACTGGCAGGTTCTTGGCCCATTTAACAGACATGAAGAGGAGCCGGGCTGACGTCTCGTACACATTCTCTGTACTGGAAGGGTACAGGGACATGTGGTAGTCTGAGGACTCCCTCTCTGGCTCGTTACTGGTCACATCTATGTTTTCATCAACTGTGGAAGAAGTGGAATTATTTCAATACAACAGATAAAAACCTGGAGATTGTGTCAACTGTAGAGAGAGAAATTATAAATACTCCAGAAGGAAAGATTAAGAAGTGGAGAAAGAGAGAAAGAAATAAAGAAAGAGAGAGAGAAATAAAGAGAGAGAGAGAAAGAGAGATAGAGAGAGAGAATAAAGAGAGAGAGAGAGAAAGAGAGATAGAGAGAGAGAAAGAGAGAGAGAGAAAATAAAGAGAGCGAGAAATAGAGAGAGAGAGACAGAGAGAGAGAGAGAGAGAAAGGGAGAGAGAGAGAAAGAGAGAGAGAAATAAAGAGAGAGAGAGGGAGAAAGAGAGAGAGACAGAGAAAGGGAGAGAGAGAGAGAGAGAAAGAGAGAGAGAGAAAGAGAGAGAAATAAAGAAAGAGAGAGAGAGAAACAGAGGAAAACCAACGAACAGCCATAACAAAGCCCTCCTCACCATCCTCAGGCTCCAGTTTAGCGCAGGTCTCAGCGGTCATGAGGCTGACCATGAAGCGGTGGTTGTTCTGTGGGCTGGGGGGTGCACAGCGCTGCGGTGGGGCAGACGACGAGCTGATTGAGGTGGAGGTGATGTGAGGTCGGGTGATCACTGAACAGGAAGAAGAAGAGGAAGTGGGATCCCGTGTGGTGGACAGATGCTCCTTGTCTGTGTCCACGTCGATGGAGTCCAGACGCACCTGAGACGTGCTGCGGGGCTGACGCTCGTTCTGGACAGCTGGGGGAGGGAATTAAGACACAGCTCAGACTCCTGACACATCTTCACACTTGGCTGTCCAAAGAGACAGACTACCTCAACAAACATATCCCAACTCTAACTTGAATTATACAAACTTTCACATTTATTCATACTGAGAAAAAAAAACAGATTATTATCTTTGACATGAAATAAATACATTTCACTGACTCACCATCTTTGTTCATGCCCGCCTGGAGGCACTTCTTCAGCCGACAGGCTTGGCACTGGTTACGATGGGCCTTATCCACTGGGCACATGCCCGTACCAGCCTGACACCTGTTGGGATGAGGAACACATCTTTTACAGTGACAAAATAAACTATTCTAGAGATTTAAACATCAACTAAGAAGTCTGGTTCAAAAGTTAAATATATTAAACTCACAAAAAGTTAAGTGGTGATAACACAGGTAGTCTATCTGTCCGTGGGTAGTTTGACACCGGGCCAGAGTGTCTCTCTCTCTCTCTCACAGGTAGTCTATCTGTCCGTGGGTAGTTTGACACCGGGCCAGAGTGTCTCTCTCTCTCTCTCACAGGTAGTCTATCTGTCCGTGGGTAGTTTGACACCGGGCCAGAGTGTCTCTCTCTCTCTCACAGGTAGTCTATCTGTCCGTGGGTAGTTTGACACCGGGCCAGAGTCTCTCTCTCTCTCTCTCACAGGTAGTCTATCTGTCCGTGGGTAGTTTGACACCGGGCCAGAGTGTCTCTCTCTCTCTCAGAGGTAGTCTATCTGTCCGTGGGTAGTTTGACACCGGGCCAGAGTGTCTCTCTCTCTCTCACAGGTAGTCTATCTGTCCGTGGGTAGTTTGACACCGGGCCAGAGTGTCTCTCTCTCTCACAGGTAGTCTATCTGTCCGTGGGTAGTTTGACACCGGGCCAGAGTGTCTCTCTCTCTCTCACAGGTAGTCTATCTGTCCGTGGGTAGTTTGACACCGGGCCAGAGTGTCTCTCTCACAGGTAGTCTATCTGTCTGTGGGTAGTTTGACACCGGGCCAGAGTGTCTCTCTCACAGGTAGTCTATCTGTCCGTGGGTAGTTTGACACCGGGCCAGAGTGTCTCTCTCTCTCTCACAGGTAGTCTATCTGTCAGTGGGTAGTTTGACACCGGACCAGAGTGTCTCTCTCACAGGTAGTCTATCTGTCCGTGGGTAGTTTGACACCGGGCCAGAGTGTCTCTCTCACAGGTAGTCTATCTGTCCGTGGGTAGTTTGACACCGGGCCAGAGTGTCTCTCTCACAGGTAGTCTATCTGTCAGTGGGTAGTTTGACACCGGGCCAGAGTGTCTCTCTCACAGGTAGTCTATCTATCAGTGGGTAGTTTGACTATACACTAGAGTGTCTCTCTCTCTCTCTAACAGGTAGCCTGTCCGTGGGTAGTTTGACTATACACCAGAGTGTCTCTCTCTCTCTCTCTAACAGGTAGCCTATCTATCAGTGGGTAGTTTGACTAGACACCAGAGTGTCTGTTCTCTCCTCTCTCCTCTCTCTCTCTCTAACAGGTAGTCTATCTATTAGTGGGTAGTTTGACTATACACCAGAGTGTCTCTCTCTCTCTCTAACAGGTAGTCTATCTATCAGTGGGTAGTTTGACTATACACCGGGCCAGAGTGTCTCTCTCTCTCTCTCTAGCAGGTAGTCTATATATCAGTGGGTAGTTTGACTATACACCGGGCCAGAGTGTCTCTCTCTCTCTCTCTAACAGGTAGTCTATCAGTAGGTAGTTTGACTATACACCAGAGTGTCTCTCTCTCTCTCTCTCTAACAGGTAGTCTATCAGTGGGTAGTTTGACTATACACCGGGCCAGAGTGTCTCTCTCTCTCTCTCTAACAGGTAGTCTATCAGTGGGTAGTTTGACTATACACCAGAGTGTCTCTCTCTCTCTCTCTCTAACAGGTAGTCTATCAGTGGGTAGTTTGACTATACACCGGGCCAGAGTGTCTCTCTCTCTCTCTCTCTCTCTAACAGACAGTCTATCAGTGGGTAGTTTGACTATACACCGGGCCAGAGTGTCTCTCTCTCTCTCTCTCTCTCTAACAGACAGTCTATCAGTGGGTAGTTTGACACCGGGCCAGAGTGTCTGTTGTCACTCCAACTCACCTGTATATGAGTCTCCGTCGGACGCTGCGTTTGAAGAATCCACTGCAGCCGTTGCAGGCGTAGATGCCGTAGTGTTTTCCACTGCTGGTGTCCCCACAGACCTTACAGAGCAGGGCTGGACTCAGGGCTTTACCCGGGGCTGGACTCAGGGCTTTACCCGGGGCTGGACTCTTTGCTGGGGGAGAGAGAGAGAGACAGAGGTGGGGGGGTTAGAGACTCTGTTAGAGGAATGCTTGTTGGCTGCTGTATGGTGGGGGACAGAGAGACAGAGAGGTGGCGGAGTTAGAGACTGTTAGATGCATGCTTTGTTGGCTGCTGTATGCTCGGGGACAACAGAGAGAGAGAGAGAGAGAGAGAGAGGTGGGGTAGTTAGAGACTCTGTTAGAGGAATGCTTGTTGACAGCTGGCTCGTGTTGCATTAAAGATCCAACTATCAAATTATTTAAAATTCAAATTAAGCAGCATTACTTTTTTTCTCTCCAATATAAATATTTTTTTTTTTCTAAGATCTGGTTATTATTCCCCCCAAAAAATATTTCCTAATTATTGAAAATTAGTATTTGTATCAATTAAATAAAATACATTTCAATAAATTCCATTTGAAATGTCAGATCTGATAGAAAGAGAACATTTGACGTGTTTAAGTGTTTGAAATGTGGAGCCACAAACTAAGTGCTGTTATCAGTCACAACTCCATCAGGCTCACCATGCTGCCAGCATGCTGGACAGCAACCTGCTGTTTCTAATGGGAGAGAGGGCTGTACTGAGGGCTGTACTGAGGGCTGTACTGAGGGCTGTACTGAGGGCTGTACTGAGGTCCTGTACTGAGGTCCTGTACTGAGGTCCTGTACTGAGGGCTGTACTGAGGGCTGTACTGAGGTCCTGTACTGAGGTCCTGTACTGAGGTCCTGTACTGAGGTCCTGTACTGAGGGCTGTACTGAGGGCTGTACTGAGGGCTGTACTGAGGTCCTGTACTGAGGTCTGTACTGAGGGCTGTACTGAGGTCCTGTACTGAGGGCTGTACTGAGGTCCTGTACTGAGGGCTGTACTGAGGTCCTGTACTGAGGGCTGTACTGAGGGCTGTACTGAGGGCTGTACTGAGGGCTGTACTGAGGTCCTGTACCTGTTCTGCTAGTAAAGAAGCAAACCGCACCACACATGGTAAATGCTGATCCCAAGTTCTTCATTACTGAACACAATCAATAATATACAACGTGGTTTCTGAAGTCTGAACTTCACTGATTTAGTCGCAAGAATAAAGCAACTCTGGAGCAGCATTTACCCCGCGCAGGGTCTCATTTCCTGTATTCCCTGAGCTTTTGGCCCGAGCACCAGTTTTTAAGAAAGGTCCATATCAGCGAAACGTTTACCTCCTCTGCTGTCACAGTCGGTGCCACTGCTCCCTGAAGAGTCACTCGGAGACGAGGAAGGATGGATGTTAGACAGGTGTTCCTCCATCACGGTTTCTCAATATGTCCTAACGATGTCCTGTGGACCGGTCACTTTTTCCACCCCTCCACACACACCTCTATTAGAGGGTTACTGTAAACGGCTTTAAAAGTTCTGATGTAGTGTCCCAATGCAACGGCTAGTCTAGCTGCTGTGTGACGGTTCTTCCTTCAGCAGTGAGGAGGTCACACCAACGGCTAGTCTAGCTGCTGTGTGACGGTTCTTCCTTCAGCAGTGAGGAGGTCACACCAACGGCTAGTCTAGCTGCTGTGTGACGGTTCTTCCTTCAGCCGTGAGGAGGTCACACCAACGGCCTCCCCTGACGTCTGGGACCTTGGCGATCAGCGATGATGCGGGAAAGGTTTGTCAAAGTGTCACTGCCAATCTATTGGAGAAGTGTGCTGATGGATGGGTAGCTGTAACTGGCTCCTCGTGTCCGCAGTCAGGCTGGCAGACGGCTGGTCAGTTCCTCTTCAGTCCAGATCAACTCCCCTTATGATCACTGGATGTCCCGTCCGATTGCCTCTCCTTCCTCTGTCCCTTGGTGTTGGGAGATACGATGATCTCTCTCTCTCTCAGGTCCTGGATAGTCCCTTGGTCTCTGTAACAGTGGTGAGGATCTGCTGAACAATGGAAGTTAGTGAACACTGTGGGGCTCCCTCTTGTCCCGGAGCTGTGTGTGTGTCTGTGGGTCCTGACTGGTGTCTGCTCCTCTAAAGGGGACCCGGTGGTGGGGGCAGGATTAGTCCACAGCGCTGTGTAAGCACATGCTGCTTATTACTCATCCTCTTAATCTTTACTGTTATGTTCATCCACTGGTCTGATCAATCAGTCACATTTCCAGGACTTAGAACAATGTGGAACAAGGTGGCCGGAGGGGGGGGGGGGGGGGTCTTTATCATGTTGGTAAGAAGAAATATTGATGGAAATATTAGACGAGAAGTATAGAGAAAGTCAGAGGGTCTCTCTCTTTCTCTCTCTCTCTCTCTCTCTCTCTCTCTCTCTCTCTCTCTCTCTTTCTCTCTCTCTCTTTTTCTCTCTCGCTTTCTCTCTTTCTCTCTTTCTCTCAATTCACTTGAAAGGGCTTTATTGTCATGAGAAACATATGTTTACATTTTTACATTGTCAAATCAAGTGAAATAGATAATAAACAAAAGTTCAAATAAACTATCAACAATGAACAGTAAAATATTACACTCTGAAATGTTCCGGAAGACATTTCAAATGTCATATTATTTATATATACAGTGTTGTACATATGTGCAAAAGGGAAAATAAATCAATATAAATATAGGTTGTATTTACAACGGTGTTTGTTCTTCACTGGTTGACCTTCTTGTGGTATTGTGGCATTTCACCCAGTAGATATGGGACTTTATCAAAATTGGGTTTGTTTTCTAATTCTTTGTGGGTCTGTGTAATCTGAGGGAAATATGTCTCTCTAATATGGTCATTGGGCAGGAGGTTAGGAAGTGCAGCTCAGTTTCCACCTCATTTTGTGGGCAGTGAGCACATAGCCTGTCTTCTCTTGAGAGCCAGGTCTGCCTACGGCAACCTTTCTCAATAGCAAGGCTATGCTCACTGAGTCTGTACATAGTCAAAGCTTTCCTTAATTTTGGGTCAGTCACAGTGGTCAGGTATTCTGCCGCTGTGTACTCTCTGTGTAGGGCCAAATAGCATTCTAGTTTGCGCTGTTTTTTTGTTAATTCTTTCCAATGTGTCAAGTAATTATCTTTTTGTTTTCTCATGATTTGGTCTAATTGTGTTGCTGTTCTGGGGATCTGTTTGTATTTGTGAACAGAGCCCCAGGACCAGCTTGCTTAGGGGACTCTTCTCCAGGTTCATCTCTCTGTAGGTGATGGCTTTGTTATGGAAGGTTTGGGAATCGCTTCCTTTTAGGTGGTTGTAGAATTTAACGGATCTTTTCTGGATTTTGATACTTAGCAGGTATCGGCCTAATTCTCACTCTGGCTTTCTCTGTAACTCTCTCTCTGCCCCTCTCTCTCTGTCTCTCTGTCTCTCTCTCTCTCTCTCTCGCTCTGTCTCTCTCTCTCTCTGCCCCCCTCTGTCTCTCTCTCTCTCTCTCTCTCTCTCTCTCTCTCTCTCTCACTCTCTCTGTCCGTCTCTCTCTCTCTCCGTCCCCCTCTCTCTCTCTGTCTGTCTCTCTCACTCGTCTGTCTATGAGGGTATCCGTCAGTCAACAGCCCTCTACGATGTCTGAACCTTTTTAAAGGGATGATTACATGGACTGGGGAAGCACATTATTATGTTTGCTGGACCCATCAATTTGTATTGCCCTCCTCTCTCTCTATATCCCCCCTGCCTCTGTATGGAATCCAGCTCAATTTCCCCCTGTATATTTGATCTATGTGATTGCTCTCCATTCAGTGTTTGCCAAGGTATCCAGCTGACCCATTATATCCCATTAAGACTCTCTTTTGACAGACTGGAGAGATTGGAGATCGCCCTGGTTCAAAAACGGTCTGGGGGGATTGCAGAGGAGGACAATTGAATTTTAAATGGCTAAATTATGTTTTGGGTTGGACTAATGTTGTCTGTCTATCAGTCAGTTAGTTGAGGGAGAGAAAAGGGGGCCATATGCATTATTCAGTGGTAACCATGGAGAGGATGGCCATATAGGATCATTACCCCGTCATTATAACATAACCATACCTGGTCTACTGTCCCAGTATCATAACCATACCTGGTCTACTGTCCCAGTATCATAACCATACCTGGTCTACTGTCCCAGTATCATAACCACACCTGGTCTACTGTCCCAGTATCATAACCATACCTGGTATACTGTTCCAGTATCATAACCACACCTGGTATACTGTCCCAGTATCATAACCACACCTGGTCTACTGTCCCAGTATCATAACCACACCTGGTCTACTGTCCCAGTATCATAACCATACCTGGTCTACTGTCCCAGTATCATAACCATACCTGGTCTACTGTCCCAGTATCATAACCATACCTGGTATACTGTCCCAGTATCATAACCACACCTGGTCTACTGTCCCAGTAACATAACCATACCTGATCTACTGTCCCAGTATCATAACCACACCTAGTATACTGTCCCAGTATCATAACCACACCTGGTCTACTGTCCCAGTATCATAACCATACCTGGTCTACTGTCCCAGTATCATAACCACACCTGGTATACTGTCCCAGCATCATAACCACACCTGGTCTACTGTCCCAGTATCATAACCATACCTGGTATACTGTCCCAGTATCATAACCACACCTGGTATAGGTCTACTGTCCCAGTATCATAACCACACCTGGTCTACTGTCCCAGTATCATAACCACACCTGGTCTACTGTCCCAGTATCATAACCACACCTAGTATACTGTCCCAGTATCATAACCACACCTGGTCTACTGTCCCAGTATCATAACCATACCTGGTCTACTGTCCCAGTATCATGACCACACCTGGTCTACTGTCCCAGTATCATAACCATACCTGGTCTACTGTCCCAGCATCATAACCACACCTGGTCTACTGTCCCAGTATCATAACCACACCTAGTATACTGTCCCAGTATCATAACCATACCTGGTCTACTGTCCCAGTATCATAACCACACCTGGTCTACTGTCCCAGTATCATAACCATACCTGGTATAGGTCTACTGTCCCAGTATCATAACCACACCTGGTCTACTGTCCCAGTATCATAACCACACCTGGTATACTGTCCCAGTATCATAACCACACCTGGTCTACTGTCCCAGTATCATAACCATACATGGTATAGGTCTACTGTCCCAGTATCATAACCATACCTGGTCTACTGTCCCAGTATCATAACCATACCTGGTCTACTGTCCCAGTATCATAACCACACCTGGTATACTGTCCCAGTATCATAACCACACCTGGTATACTGTTCCAGTATCATAACCATACCTGGTCTACTCTCCCAGTATCATAACCATACCTGGTATACTGTCCCAGTATCATAACCATACCTGGTATAGGTCTAATGTCCCAGTATCATAACCATACCTGGTCTACTGTCCCAGTATCATAACCATACCTGGTCTACTGTCCCAATATCATAACCACACCTGGTATACTGTCCCAGTATCATAACCACACCTGGTCTACTCTCCCAGTATCATAACCATACCTGGTCTACTGTCCCAGTATCATAACCATACCTGGTATACTGTCCCAGTATCATAACCACACCTGGTATACTGTCCCAGTATCATAACCATACCTGGTCTACTCTCCCAGTATCATAACCATACCTGGTATACTGTCCCAGTATCATAACCACACCTGGTATACTGTCCCAGTATCATAACCACACCTGGTATACTGTCCCAGTATCATAACCATACCTGGTATACTGTCCCAGTATCATAACCACACCTGGTATACTGTCCCAGTATCATAACCATACCTGGTCCACTGTCCCAGTATCATAACCACACCTGGTATACTGTCCCAGTATCATAACCATACCTGGTATAGGTCTGCTGTCCCAGTATCATAACAATACCTGGTCTACTGTCCCAGTATCATAACCATACCTGGTATACTGTCCCAGTATCATAACCACACCTGGTGTACTGTCCCAGTATCATAACCATACCTGGTATACTGTCCCAGTATCATAACCACACCTGGTATAGGTCTGCTGTCCCAGTATCATAACCATACCTGGTCTACTGTCCCAGTATCAAAACCATACCTGGTATACTGTTCCAGTGTCATAACCATACCTGGTCTACTGTCTCAGTATCATAACCATACCTGGTCTACTGTCCCAGTATCATAACCACACCTGGTATACTGTCCCAGTATCATAACCATACCTAGTATACTGTCCCAGTATCATAACCATACCTGGTCTACTGTCCCAGTATCATACAAATACCTGGTATACTGTCCCAGTATCATAACCATACCTGGTATAGGTCTACTGTCTCAGTATCATAACCACACCTCGTCTACTGTCCCAGTATTATAACCACACCTGGTCTACTGTCCCAGTATCAGAACCATACCTGGTCTACTGTCCCAGTATCATAACCATACCTGGTCTACTCTCCCAGTATCATAACCATACCTGGTATACTTTCCCAGTATCATAACCACACCTGGTATACTGTCCCAGTATCAAAACCACACCTGGTATACTGTCCCAGTATCATAACCATACCTGGTATACTGTCCCAGTATCATAACCACACCTGGTATACTGTCCCAGTATCATAACCATACCTGGTCCACTGTCCCAGTATCATAACCACACCTGGTATACTGTCCCAGTATCATAACCATACCTGGTATAGGTCTGCTGTCCCAGTATCATAACCATACCTGGTCTACTGTCCCAGTATCATAACCATACCTGGTATACTGTCCCAGTATCATAACCACACCTGGTGTACTGTCCCAGTATCATAACCATACCTGGTATACTGTCCCAGTATCATAACCACACCTGGTATAGGTCTACTGTCCCAGTATCATAACCATACCTGGTCTACTGTCCCAGTATCATAACCATACCTGGTATACTGTCCCAGTATCATAACCACACCTGGTCTACTGTCCCAGTATCATAACCATACCTGGTATACTGTCCCAGTATCATAACCACACCTGGTATCCTGTCCCAGTATCATAACCACACCTGGTATACTGTCCCAGTATCATAACCATACCTGGTATAGGTCTACTGTCCCAGTATCATAACCATACCTGGTCTACTGTCCCAGTATCATAACCACACCTGGTATACTGTCCCAGTATCATAACCACACCTGGTATACTGTCCCAGTATCATAACCATACCTGGTATAGGTGTACTGTCCAAGTATCATAACCATACCTGGTCTACTGTCCCAGTATCATAACCATACCTGGTCTACTGTCCCAGTATCATAACCACACCTGGTATACTGTCCCAGTATCATAACCATACCTGGTATACTGTCCCAGTATCATAACCACACCTGGTGTACTGTCCCAGTATCATAACCATACCTGGTACACTGTCCCAGTCTCATAACCACACCTGGTATACTGTCCCAGTATCATAACCATACCTGGTCTACTGTCCCAGTATCATAACCATACCTGGTATACTGTCCCAGTATCATAACCACACCTGGTATACTGTCCCAGTATCATAACCACACCTGGTATACTGTCCCAGTATCATAACCATACCTGGTATACTGTCCCAGTATCATAACGATACCTGGTCTACTGTCCCAGTATCATAACCATACCTGGTCTACTGTCCCAGTATCATAACCACACCTGGTATACTGTCCCAGTATCATAACCATGCATGGTATACTGTCCCAGTATCATAACCACACCTGGTATGGGTCTACTGTCCCAGTATCATATAACCATACCTGGTCTACTGTCCCAGTATCATAACCATACCTGGTATACTGTCCCAGTATCATAACCACACCTGGTGTACTGTCCCAGTATCATAACCATACCTGGTCTACTGTCCCAGTATCATAACCACACCTGGTGTACTGTCCCAGTATCATAACCATACCTGGTCTACTGTCCCAGTATCATAACCATACCTGGTATACTGTCCCAGTATCATAACCACACCTGGTATACTGTCCCAGTATCATAACCACACCTGGTATACTGTCCCAGTATCATAACCATACCTGGTATACTGTCCCAGTATCATAACGATACCTGGTCTACTGTCCCAGTATCATAACCATACCTGGTCTACTGTCCCAGTATCATAACCACACCTGGTATACTGTCCCAGTATCATAACCATGCATGGTATACTGTCCCAGTATCATAACCACACCTGGTATGGGTCTACTGTCCCAGTATCATATAACCATACCTGGTCTACTGTCCCAGTATCATAACCATACCTGGTATACTGTCCCAGTATCATAACCACACCTGGTGTACTGTCCCAGTATCATAACCATACCTGGTCTACTGTCCCAGTATCATAACCACACCTGGTATAGGTCTACTGTCCCAGTATCAAAACCATACCTGGTTTACTGTTCCAGTGTCATAACCATACCTGGTCTACTGTCTCAGTATCATAAGCATACCTGGTCTACTGTCCCAGTATCATAACCATACCTGGTCTACTGTCCCAGTATCATAACCACACCTGGTATACTGTCCCAGTATCATAACCATACCTGGTATACTGTCCCAGTATCATAACCACACCTGGTGTACTGTCCCAGTATCATAACCATACCTGGTACACTGTCCCAGTCTCATAACCACACCTGGTATACTGTCCCAGTATCATAACCATACCTGGTCTACTGTCCCAGTATCATAACCATACCTGGTATACTGTCCCAGTATCATAACCACACCTGGTATACTGTCCCAGTATCATAACCACACCTGGTATACTGTCCCAGTATCATAACCATACCTGGTATACTGTCCCAGTATCATAACGATACCTGGTCTACTGTCCCAGTATCATAACCATACCTGGTCTACTGTCCCAGTATCATAACCACACCTGGTATACTGTCCCAGTATCATAACCATGCATGGTATACTGTCCCAGTATCATAACCACACCTGGTATGGGTCTACTGTCCCAGTATCATATAACCATACCTGGTCTACTGTCCCAGTATCATAACCATACCTGGTATACTGTCCCAGTATCATAACCACACCTGGTGTACTGTCCCAGTATCATAACCATACCTGGTCTACTGTCCCAGTATCATAACCACACCTGGTATAGGTCTACTGTCCCAGTATCAAAACCATACCTGGTTTACTGTTCCAGTGTCATAACCATACCTGGTCTACTGTCTCAGTATCATAAGCATACCTGGTCTACTGTCCCAGTATCATAACCATACCTGGTCTACTGTCCCAGTATCTTAACCATACCTGGTATAGGTCTACTGTTCCAGTATCATAACCACACCTTGTCTACTGTCCCAGTATCATAACCATACCTGGTCTACTGTCCCAGTATCATAACCATACCTGGTCTACTGTCCCAGTATCATAACCATACCTGGTATAGGTCTACTGTTCCAGTATCATAACCATACCTGGTCTACTGTCCCAGTATCATAACCACACCTGGTATAGGTCTACTGTCCCAGTATCAAAACCATACCTGGTATACTGTTCCAGTGTCATAACCATACCTGGTCTACTGTCTCAGTATCATAAGCATACCTGGTCTACTGTCCCAGTATCATAACCATACCTGGTCTACTGTCCCAGTATCTTAACCATACCTGGTATAGGTCTACTGTTCCAGTATCATAACCACACCTCGTCTACTGTCCCAGTATCATAACCATACCTGGTCTACTGTCCCAGTATCATAACCATACCTGGTCTACTGTCCCAGTATCATAACCATACCTGGTATAGGTCTACTGTTCCAGTATCATAACCACACCTCGTCTACTGTCCCAGTATCACAACCATACCTGGTCTACTGTCCCAGTATCATAACCACACCTGGTCTACTGTCCCAGTATCATAACCATACCTGGTATACTGTCCCAGTATCATAACCACACCTGGTATACTGTCCCAGTATCATAACCATACCTAGTATACTGTCCCAGTATCATAACCACACCTGGTATACTGTCCCAGTATCATAACCATACCTAGTATACTGTCCCAGTATCATAACCACACCTGGTCTACTGTCCCAGTATCATAACCATACCTGGTCTACTGTCCCAGTATCATAACCACACCTGGTCTACTGTCCCAGTATCATAACCATACCTGGTATACTGTCCCAGTATCATAACCATACCTGGTATACTGTCCCAGTATCATAACCACACCTGGTGTACTGTCCCAGTATCATAACCATACCTGGTATACTGTCCCAGTATCATAACCACACAAGGTATACGTCTACTGTCCCAGTATCATAACCATACCTGGTCTACTGTCCCAGTATCATAACCATACCTGGTATACTGTCCCAGTATCATAACCACACCTGGTACACTGTTCCAGTATCATAACCATACCTGGTCTACTGTCCCAGTATCAAAACCACACCTGGTATAGGTCTACTGTCCCAGTATCAAAACCATACCTGGTCTACTGTCTCAGTATCATAACCATACCTGGTATACTGTTCCAGTGTCATAACCATCCTGGTCTACTGTCTCAGTATCATAACCATACCTGGTCTACTGTCCCAGTATCATAACCACACCTGGTATACTGTCCCAGTATCATAACCATACCTAGTATACTGTCCCAGTATCATAACCATACCTGGTCTACTGTCCCAGTATCATAACCATACCTGGTATACTGTCCCAGTATCATAACCATACCTGGTATAGGTCTACTGTCTCAGTATCATAACCACACCTCGTCTACTGTCCCAGTATCATAACCACACCTGGTCTACTGTCCCAGTATCATAACCATACCTGGTCTACTGTCCCAGTATCATAACCACACCTGGTCTACTGTCCCAGTATCATAACCATACCTGGTCTACTGTCCCAGTATCATAACCATACCTGGTCTACTGTCAGAGTATCATAACCATACCTGGTATAGGTCTACTGTTCCAGTATCATAACCACACCTCGTCTACTGTCCCAGTATCATAACCATACCTGGTCTACTGTCCCAGTATCATAACCATACCTGGTCTACTGTCCCAGTATCATAACCATACCTGGTATAGGTCTACTGTTCCAGTATCATAACCTCACCTCGTCTACTGTCCCAGTATCATAACCATACCTGGTATACTGTCCCAGTATCATAACCACACCTGGTCTACTGTCCCAGTATCATAACCATACCTGGTATACTGTCCCAGTATCATAACCACACCTGGTATACTGTCCCAGTATCATAACCACACCTGGTATACTGTCCCAGTATCATAACCATACCTGGTATAGGTCTACTGTCCCAGTATCATAACCACACCTGGTATACTGTCCCAGTATCATAACCACACCTGGTATAATGTCCCAGTATCATAACTATACCTGGTATAGGTGTACTGTCCAAGTATCATAACCATACCTGGTCTACTGTCCCAGTATCATAACCATACCTGGTCTACTGTCCCAGTATCATAACCACACCTGGTATACTGTCCCAGTATCATAACCATACCTGGTATACTGTCCCAGTATCATAACCACACCTGGTGTACTGTCCCAGTATCATAACCATACCTGGTACACTGTCCCAGTCTCATAACCACACCTGGTATACTGTCCCAGTATCATAACCATACCTGGTCTACTCTCCCAGTATCATAACCATAACTGGTATACTGTCCCAGTATCATAACCACACCTGGTATACTGTCCCAGTATCATAACCACACCTGGTATACTGTCCCAGTATCACAACCATACCTGGTATACTGTCCCAGTATCATAACGATACCTGGTCTACTGTCCCAGTATCATAACCATACCTGGTATACTGTCCCAGTATCATAACCACACCTGGTATACTGTCCCAGTATCATAACCATACCAGGTATACTGTCCCAGTATCATAACCACACCTGGTATAGGTCTACTGTCCCAGTATCATAACCATACCTGGTCTACTGTCCCAGTATCATAACCATACCTGGTATACTGTCCCAGTATCATAACCACACCTGGTGTACTGTCCCAGTATCATAACCATACCTGGTCTACTGTCCCAGTATCATAACCACACCTGGTATAGGTCTACTGTCCCAGTATCAAAACCATCCTGGTATACTGTTCCAGTGTCATAACCATACCTGGTCTACTGTCTCAGTATTATAACCATACCTGGTCTACCGTCCCAGTATCATAACCACACCTGGTATACTGTCCCAGTATCATAACCATACCTAGTATACTGTCCCAGTATCATAACCATACCTGGTCTACTGTCCCAGTATCATAACCACACCTGGTCTACTGTCCCAGTATCATAACCATACCTGGTCTACTGTCCCAGTATCATAACCATACCTGGTCTACTGTCCCAGTATCATAACCATACCTGGTATAGGTCTACTGTTCCAGTATCATAACCACACCTTGTCTACTGTCCCAGTATCATAACCATACCTGGTCTACTGTCCCAGTATCATAACCACACCTGGTCTACTGTCCCAGTATCATAACCATACCTGGTATACTGTCCCAGTATCATAACCACACCTGGTATACTGTCCCAGTATCATAACCATACCTAGTATACTGTCCCAGTATCATAACCACACCTGGTATACTGTCCCAGTATCATAACCATACCTAGTATACTGTCCCAGTATCATAACCACACCTGGTCTACTGTCCCAGTATCATAACCATACCTGGTCTACTGTCCCAGTATCATAACCACACCTGGTCTACTGTCCCAGTATCATAACCATACCTGGTATACTGTCCCAGTATCATAACCATACCTGGTATACTGTCCCAGTATTATAACCACACCTGGTGTACTGTCCCAGTATCATAACCATACCTGGTATACTGTACCAGTATCATAACCACACCTGGTACACTGTTCCAGTATCATAACCATACCTGGTCTACTGTCCCAGTATCAAAACCACACCTGGTATAGGTCTACTGTCCCAGTATCAAAACCATACCTGGTGTACTGTCCCAGTATCATAACAATACCTGGTATACTGTCCCAGTATCATAACCACACCTGGTACACTGTTCCAGTATCATAACCATACCTGGTCTACTGTCCCAGTATCAAAACCACACCTGGTATAGGTCTACTGTCCCAGTATCAAAACCATACCTGGTCTACTGTCTCAGTATCATAACCATACCTGGTATACTGTTCCAGTGTCATAACCATCCTGGTCTACTGTCTCAGTATCATAACCACACCTGGTCTACTGTCCCAGTATCATAACCACACCTGGTATACTGTCCCAGTATCATAACCATACCTAGTATACTGTCCCAGTATCATAACCATACCTGGTCTACTGTCCCAGTATCATAACCATACCTGGTATAGGTCTACTGTCTCAGTATCATAACCACACCTCGTCTACTGTCCCAGTATCATAACCACACCTGGTCTACTGTCCCAGTATCATAACCATACCTGGTCTACTGTCCCAGTATCATAACCACACCTGGTCTACTGTCCCAGTATCATAACCATACCTGGTCTACTGTCCCAGTATCATAACCATACCTGGTATAGGTCTACTGTTCATGTATCATAACCTCACCTCGTCTACTGTCCCAGTATCATAACCATACCTGGTCTACTGTCCCAGTATCATAACCACACCTGGTCTACTGTCCCAGTATTATAACCATACCTTGTATACTGTCCCAGTATCATAACCACACCTGGTCTCCTGTCCCAGTATCATAACCATACCTGGTCTACTGTCCCAGTATCATAACCACTCCTGTTCTACTGTCCCAGTATCATAACCATACCTGGTATACTGTCCCAGTATC
Source organism: Oncorhynchus clarkii lewisi (assembly GCF_045791955.1). NCBI lineage: Eukaryota > Metazoa > Chordata > Actinopteri > Salmoniformes > Salmonidae > Oncorhynchus > Oncorhynchus clarkii. The sequence goes on along the minus strand of NC_092172.1, from coordinate 42,104,559 downwards.
ATAACCATACCTGGTATACTGTCCCAGTATCATAACCATACCTGGTATACTGTCCCAGTATCATAACCCTACCTGGTATACTGTCCCAATATCATAACCATACCTGGTATACTGTCCCAGTATCATAACCATACCTGGTATACTGTCCCAATATCATAACCATACCTGGTCTACTGTCCCAGAATCATAACCACACCTGGTTTACGTCTACTGTCCCAGTATCATAACCATACCTGGTCTACTGTCCCAGTATCATAACCATACCTGGTATACTGTCCCAGTGTCATAACCATACCTGGTATAGGTCTACTGTCCCAGTATCAAAACCATACCTGGTATACTGTTCCAGTATCATAACCATACCTGGTCTACTGTCCCAGTATCATAACCATACCTGGTCTACTGTCCCAGTATCATAACCATACCTGGTATACTGTCCCAGTATCATAACCACACCTGGTATACTGTCCCAGTATCATAACCATACCTGGTCTACTGTCCCAGTATCATAACCATACCTGGTGTAGGTCTACTGTTCCAGTATCATAACCACACCTCGTCTACTGTCCCAGTATCATAACCATACCTGGTCTACTGTCCCAGTATCATAACCATACCTGGTCTACTGTCCCAGTATCATAACCACACCTGGTATAGGTCTACTGTCCCAGTATCATAACCATACCTGGTCTACTGTTCCAGTATCATAACCACACCTCGTCTACTGTCCCAGTATCATAACCATACCTGGTCTACTGTCCCAGTATCATAACCATACCTGGTCTACTGTCCCAGTATCAAAACCACACCTGGTATACTGTTCCAGTATCATAACCATACCTGGTATAGGTCTTCTGTCCCAGTATCAAAACCATACCTGGTCTACTGTCCCAGTATCATAACCATACCTGGTATACTGTCCCAGTATCATAACCATACCTGGTCTACTGTCCCAGTATCATAACCACACCTGGTATACTGTCCCAGTATCATAACCACACCTGGTATACTGTCCCAGTATCATAACCATACCTGGTATACTGTCCCAGTATCATAACCATACCTGGTCTACTGTCCCAGTATCATAACCATACCTGGTCTACTGTCCCAGTATCATAACCACACCTGGTATACTGTCCCAGTATCATAACCACACCTGGTATACTGTCCCAGTATCATAACCATACCTGGTCTACTGTCCCAGTATCATAACCATACCTGGTATACTGTCCCAGTATCATAACCATACCTGGTCTACTGTCCCAGTATCATAACCACACCTGGTATACTGTCCCAGTATCATAACCATACCTGGTCTACTGTCCCAGTATCATAACCACACCTGGTATACTGTCCCAGTATCATAACCATACCTGGTATACTGTCCCAGTATCATAACCATACCTGGTCTACTGTCCCAGTATCATAACCACACCTGGTATACTGTCCCAGTATCATAACCACACCTGGTATACTGTCCCACTATCATAACCATACCTGGTATACTCTCCCAGTATCATAACCATACCTGGTCTACTGTCCCAGTATCATAACCATACCTGGTCTACTGTCCCAGTATCATCACCACACCTGGTATACTGTCCCAGTATCATAACCACACCTGGTATACTGTCCCAGTATCATAACCACACCTGGTATACTGTCCCAGTATCATAACCACACCTGGTATACTGTCCCAGTATCATAACCATACCTGGTCTACTGTCCCAGTATCATAACCACACCTGGTATACTGTCCCAGTATCATAACCACACCTGGTATACTGTCCCAGTATCATAACCATACCTGGTATACTGTCCCAGTATCATAACCATACCTGGTCTACTGTCCCAGTATCATAACCATACCTGGTCTACTGTCCCAGTATCATAACCACACCTGGTATACTGTCCCAGTATCATAACCACACCTGGTATACTGTCCCAGTATCATAACCATACCTGGTCTACTGTCCCAGTATCATAACCACACCTGGTATACTGTCCCAGTATCATAACCACACCTGGTCTACTATCACAGTATCATAACCACACCTGGTATACTGTCCCAGTATCATAACCATACCTGGTCTACTGTCCCAGTATCATAACCACACCTGGTATACTGTCCCAGTATCATAACCATACCTGGTCTACTGTCCCAGTATCATAACCACACCTGGTATACTGTCCCAGTATCATAACCACACCTGGTATACTGTCCCAGTATCATAACCACACCTGGTATACTGTCCCAGTATCATAACCACACCTGGTATACTGTCCCAGTATCATAACCACACCTGGTATACTGTCCCAGTATCATAACCATACCTGGTCTACTGTCCCAGTATCATAACCACACCTGGTATACTGTCCCAGTATCATAACCACACCTGGTATACTGTCCCAGTATCATAACCAGACCTGGTATACTGTCCCAGTATCATAACCATACCTGGTCTACTGTCCCAGTATCATAACCATACCTGGTCTACTGTCCCAGTATCATAACCACACCTGGTATACTGTCCCAGTATCATAACCACACCTGGTATACTGTCCCAGTATCATAACCATACCTGGTTTACTGTCCCAGTATCATAACCACACCTGGTATACTGTCCCAGCATCATAACCACACCTGGTCTACTGTCCCAGTATCATAACCATACCTGGTATACTGTCCCAGTATCATAACCACACCTGGTATAGGTCTACTGTCCCAGTATCATAACCACACCTGGTCTACTGTCCCAGTATCATAACCACACCTGGTCTACTGTCCCAGTATCATAACCACACCTAGTATACTGTCCCAGTATCATAACCACACCTGGTCTACTGTCCCAGTATCATAACCATACCTGGTCTACTGTCCCAGTATCATGACCACACCTGGTCTACTGTCCCAGTATCATAACCATACCTGGTCTACTGTCCCAGCATCATAACCACACCTGGTCTACTGTCCCAGTATCATAACCACACCTAGTATACTGTCCCAGTATCATAACCATACCTGGTCTACTGTCCCAGTATCATAACCACACCTGGTCTACTGTCCCAGTATCATAACCATACCTGGTATAGGTCTACTGTCCCAGTATCATAACCACACCTGGTCTACTGTCCCAGTATCATAACCACACCTGGTATACTGTCCCAGTATCATAACCACACCTGGTCTACTGTCCCAGTATCATAACCATACCTGGTATAGGTCTACTGTCCCAGTATCATAACCATACCTGGTCTACTGTCCCAGTATCATAACCATACCTGGTCTACTGTCCCAGTATCATAACCACACCTGGTATACTGTCCCAGTATCATAACCACACCTGGTATACTGTTCCAGTATCATAACCATACCTGGTCTACTCTCCCAGTATCATAACCATACCTGGTATACTGTCCCAGTATCATAACCATACCTGGTATAGGTCTAATGTCCCAGTATCATAACCATACCTGGTCTACTGTCCCAGTATCATAACCATACCTGGTCTACTGTCCCAATATCATAACCACACCTGGTATACTGTCCCAGTATCATAACCACACCTGGTCTACTCTCCCAGTATCATAACCATACCTGGTCTACTGTCCCAGTATCATAACCATACCTGGTATACTGTCCCAGTATCATAACCACACCTGGTATACTGTCCCAGTATCATAACCATACCTGGTCTACTCTCCCAGTATCATAACCATACCTGGTATACTGTCCCAGTATCATAACCACACCTGGTATACTGTCCCAGTATCATAACCACACCTGGTATACTGTCCCAGTATCATAACCATACCTGGTATACTGTCCCAGTATCATAACCACACCTGGTATACTGTCCCAGTATCATAACCATACCTGGTCCACTGTCCCAGTATCATAACCACACCTGGTATACTGTCCCAGTATCATAACCATACCTGGTATAGGTCTGCTGTCCCAGTATCATAACAATACCTGGTCTACTGTCCCAGTATCATAACCATACCTGGTATACTGTCCCAGTATCATAACCACACCTGGTGTACTGTCCCAGTATCATAACCATACCTGGTATACTGTCCCAGTATCATAACCACACCTGGTATAGGTCTGCTGTCCCAGTATCATAACCATACCTGGTCTACTGTCCCAGTATCAAAACCATACCTGGTATACTGTTCCAGTGTCATAACCATACCTGGTCTACTGTCTCAGTATCATAACCATACCTGGTCTACTGTCCCAGTATCATAACCACACCTGGTATACTGTCCCAGTATCATAACCATACCTAGTATACTGTCCCAGTATCATAACCATACCTGGTCTACTGTCCCAGTATCATACAAATACCTGGTATACTGTCCCAGTATCATAACCATACCTGGTATAGGTCTACTGTCTCAGTATCATAACCACACCTCGTCTACTGTCCCAGTATTATAACCACACCTGGTCTACTGTCCCAGTATCAGAACCATACCTGGTCTACTGTCCCAGTATCATAACCATACCTGGTCTACTCTCCCAGTATCATAACCATACCTGGTATACTTTCCCAGTATCATAACCACACCTGGTATACTGTCCCAGTATCAAAACCACACCTGGTATACTGTCCCAGTATCATAACCATACCTGGTATACTGTCCCAGTATCATAACCACACCTGGTATACTGTCCCAGTATCATAACCATACCTGGTCCACTGTCCCAGTATCATAACCACACCTGGTATACTGTCCCAGTATCATAACCATACCTGGTATAGGTCTGCTGTCCCAGTATCATAACCATACCTGGTCTACTGTCCCAGTATCATAACCATACCTGGTATACTGTCCCAGTATCATAACCACACCTGGTGTACTGTCCCAGTATCATAACCATACCTGGTATACTGTCCCAGTATCATAACCACACCTGGTATAGGTCTACTGTCCCAGTATCATAACCATACCTGGTCTACTGTCCCAGTATCATAACCATACCTGGTATACTGTCCCAGTATCATAACCACACCTGGTCTACTGTCCCAGTATCATAACCATACCTGGTATACTGTCCCAGTATCATAACCACACCTGGTATCCTGTCCCAGTATCATAACCACACCTGGTATACTGTCCCAGTATCATAACCATACCTGGTATAGGTCTACTGTCCCAGTATCATAACCATACCTGGTCTACTGTCCCAGTATCATAACCACACCTGGTATACTGTCCCAGTATCATAACCACACCTGGTATACTGTCCCAGTATCATAACCATACCTGGTATAGGTGTACTGTCCAAGTATCATAACCATACCTGGTCTACTGTCCCAGTATCATAACCATACCTGGTCTACTGTCCCAGTATCATAACCACACCTGGTATACTGTCCCAGTATCATAACCATACCTGGTATACTGTCCCAGTATCATAACCACACCTGGTGTACTGTCCCAGTATCATAACCATACCTGGTACACTGTCCCAGTCTCATAACCACACCTGGTATACTGTCCCAGTATCATAACCATACCTGGTCTACTGTCCCAGTATCATAACCATACCTGGTATACTGTCCCAGTATCATAACCACACCTGGTATACTGTCCCAGTATCATAACCACACCTGGTATACTGTCCCAGTATCATAACCATACCTGGTATACTGTCCCAGTATCATAACGATACCTGGTCTACTGTCCCAGTATCATAACCATACCTGGTCTACTGTCCCAGTATCATAACCACACCTGGTATACTGTCCCAGTATCATAACCATGCATGGTATACTGTCCCAGTATCATAACCACACCTGGTATGGGTCTACTGTCCCAGTATCATATAACCATACCTGGTCTACTGTCCCAGTATCATAACCATACCTGGTATACTGTCCCAGTATCATAACCACACCTGGTGTACTGTCCCAGTATCATAACCATACCTGGTCTACTGTCCCAGTATCATAACCACACCTGGTGTACTGTCCCAGTATCATAACCATACCTGGTCTACTGTCCCAGTATCATAACCATACCTGGTATACTGTCCCAGTATCATAACCACACCTGGTATACTGTCCCAGTATCATAACCACACCTGGTATACTGTCCCAGTATCATAACCATACCTGGTATACTGTCCCAGTATCATAACGATACCTGGTCTACTGTCCCAGTATCATAACCATACCTGGTCTACTGTCCCAGTATCATAACCACACCTGGTATACTGTCCCAGTATCATAACCATGCATGGTATACTGTCCCAGTATCATAACCACACCTGGTATGGGTCTACTGTCCCAGTATCATATAACCATACCTGGTCTACTGTCCCAGTATCATAACCATACCTGGTATACTGTCCCAGTATCATAACCACACCTGGTGTACTGTCCCAGTATCATAACCATACCTGGTCTACTGTCCCAGTATCATAACCACACCTGGTATAGGTCTACTGTCCCAGTATCAAAACCATACCTGGTTTACTGTTCCAGTGTCATAACCATACCTGGTCTACTGTCTCAGTATCATAAGCATACCTGGTCTACTGTCCCAGTATCATAACCATACCTGGTCTACTGTCCCAGTATCATAACCACACCTGGTATACTGTCCCAGTATCATAACCATACCTGGTATACTGTCCCAGTATCATAACCACACCTGGTGTACTGTCCCAGTATCATAACCATACCTGGTACACTGTCCCAGTCTCATAACCACACCTGGTATACTGTCCCAGTATCATAACCATACCTGGTCTACTGTCCCAGTATCATAACCATACCTGGTATACTGTCCCAGTATCATAACCACACCTGGTATACTGTCCCAGTATCATAACCACACCTGGTATACTGTCCCAGTATCATAACCATACCTGGTATACTGTCCCAGTATCATAACGATACCTGGTCTACTGTCCCAGTATCATAACCATACCTGGTCTACTGTCCCAGTATCATAACCACACCTGGTATACTGTCCCAGTATCATAACCATGCATGGTATACTGTCCCAGTATCATAACCACACCTGGTATGGGTCTACTGTCCCAGTATCATATAACCATACCTGGTCTACTGTCCCAGTATCATAACCATACCTGGTATACTGTCCCAGTATCATAACCACACCTGGTGTACTGTCCCAGTATCATAACCATACCTGGTCTACTGTCCCAGTATCATAACCACACCTGGTATAGGTCTACTGTCCCAGTATCAAAACCATACCTGGTTTACTGTTCCAGTGTCATAACCATACCTGGTCTACTGTCTCAGTATCATAAGCATACCTGGTCTACTGTCCCAGTATCATAACCATACCTGGTCTACTGTCCCAGTATCTTAACCATACCTGGTATAGGTCTACTGTTCCAGTATCATAACCACACCTTGTCTACTGTCCCAGTATCATAACCATACCTGGTCTACTGTCCCAGTATCATAACCATACCTGGTCTACTGTCCCAGTATCATAACCATACCTGGTATAGGTCTACTGTTCCAGTATCATAACCATACCTGGTCTACTGTCCCAGTATCATAACCACACCTGGTATAGGTCTACTGTCCCAGTATCAAAACCATACCTGGTATACTGTTCCAGTGTCATAACCATACCTGGTCTACTGTCTCAGTATCATAAGCATACCTGGTCTACTGTCCCAGTATCATAACCATACCTGGTCTACTGTCCCAGTATCTTAACCATACCTGGTATAGGTCTACTGTTCCAGTATCATAACCACACCTCGTCTACTGTCCCAGTATCATAACCATACCTGGTCTACTGTCCCAGTATCATAACCATACCTGGTCTACTGTCCCAGTATCATAACCATACCTGGTATAGGTCTACTGTTCCAGTATCATAACCACACCTCGTCTACTGTCCCAGTATCACAACCATACCTGGTCTACTGTCCCAGTATCATAACCACACCTGGTCTACTGTCCCAGTATCATAACCATACCTGGTATACTGTCCCAGTATCATAACCACACCTGGTATACTGTCCCAGTATCATAACCATACCTAGTATACTGTCCCAGTATCATAACCACACCTGGTATACTGTCCCAGTATCATAACCATACCTAGTATACTGTCCCAGTATCATAACCACACCTGGTCTACTGTCCCAGTATCATAACCATACCTGGTCTACTGTCCCAGTATCATAACCACACCTGGTCTACTGTCCCAGTATCATAACCATACCTGGTATACTGTCCCAGTATCATAACCATACCTGGTATACTGTCCCAGTATCATAACCACACCTGGTGTACTGTCCCAGTATCATAACCATACCTGGTATACTGTCCCAGTATCATAACCACACAAGGTATACGTCTACTGTCCCAGTATCATAACCATACCTGGTCTACTGTCCCAGTATCATAACCATACCTGGTATACTGTCCCAGTATCATAACCACACCTGGTACACTGTTCCAGTATCATAACCATACCTGGTCTACTGTCCCAGTATCAAAACCACACCTGGTATAGGTCTACTGTCCCAGTATCAAAACCATACCTGGTCTACTGTCTCAGTATCATAACCATACCTGGTATACTGTTCCAGTGTCATAACCATCCTGGTCTACTGTCTCAGTATCATAACCATACCTGGTCTACTGTCCCAGTATCATAACCACACCTGGTATACTGTCCCAGTATCATAACCATACCTAGTATACTGTCCCAGTATCATAACCATACCTGGTCTACTGTCCCAGTATCATAACCATACCTGGTATACTGTCCCAGTATCATAACCATACCTGGTATAGGTCTACTGTCTCAGTATCATAACCACACCTCGTCTACTGTCCCAGTATCATAACCACACCTGGTCTACTGTCCCAGTATCATAACCATACCTGGTCTACTGTCCCAGTATCATAACCACACCTGGTCTACTGTCCCAGTATCATAACCATACCTGGTCTACTGTCCCAGTATCATAACCATACCTGGTCTACTGTCAGAGTATCATAACCATACCTGGTATAGGTCTACTGTTCCAGTATCATAACCACACCTCGTCTACTGTCCCAGTATCATAACCATACCTGGTCTACTGTCCCAGTATCATAACCATACCTGGTCTACTGTCCCAGTATCATAACCATACCTGGTATAGGTCTACTGTTCCAGTATCATAACCTCACCTCGTCTACTGTCCCAGTATCATAACCATACCTGGTATACTGTCCCAGTATCATAACCACACCTGGTCTACTGTCCCAGTATCATAACCATACCTGGTATACTGTCCCAGTATCATAACCACACCTGGTATACTGTCCCAGTATCATAACCACACCTGGTATACTGTCCCAGTATCATAACCATACCTGGTATAGGTCTACTGTCCCAGTATCATAACCACACCTGGTATACTGTCCCAGTATCATAACCACACCTGGTATAATGTCCCAGTATCATAACTATACCTGGTATAGGTGTACTGTCCAAGTATCATAACCATACCTGGTCTACTGTCCCAGTATCATAACCATACCTGGTCTACTGTCCCAGTATCATAACCACACCTGGTATACTGTCCCAGTATCATAACCATACCTGGTATACTGTCCCAGTATCATAACCACACCTGGTGTACTGTCCCAGTATCATAACCATACCTGGTACACTGTCCCAGTCTCATAACCACACCTGGTATACTGTCCCAGTATCATAACCATACCTGGTCTACTCTCCCAGTATCATAACCATAACTGGTATACTGTCCCAGTATCATAACCACACCTGGTATACTGTCCCAGTATCATAACCACACCTGGTATACTGTCCCAGTATCACAACCATACCTGGTATACTGTCCCAGTATCATAACGATACCTGGTCTACTGTCCCAGTATCATAACCATACCTGGTATACTGTCCCAGTATCATAACCACACCTGGTATACTGTCCCAGTATCATAACCATACCAGGTATACTGTCCCAGTATCATAACCACACCTGGTATAGGTCTACTGTCCCAGTATCATAACCATACCTGGTCTACTGTCCCAGTATCATAACCATACCTGGTATACTGTCCCAGTATCATAACCACACCTGGTGTACTGTCCCAGTATCATAACCATACCTGGTCTACTGTCCCAGTATCATAACCACACCTGGTATAGGTCTACTGTCCCAGTATCAAAACCATCCTGGTATACTGTTCCAGTGTCATAACCATACCTGGTCTACTGTCTCAGTATTATAACCATACCTGGTCTACCGTCCCAGTATCATAACCACACCTGGTATACTGTCCCAGTATCATAACCATACCTAGTATACTGTCCCAGTATCATAACCATACCTGGTCTACTGTCCCAGTATCATAACCACACCTGGTCTACTGTCCCAGTATCATAACCATACCTGGTCTACTGTCCCAGTATCATAACCATACCTGGTCTACTGTCCCAGTATCATAACCATACCTGGTATAGGTCTACTGTTCCAGTATCATAACCACACCTTGTCTACTGTCCCAGTATCATAACCATACCTGGTCTACTGTCCCAGTATCATAACCACACCTGGTCTACTGTCCCAGTATCATAACCATACCTGGTATACTGTCCCAGTATCATAACCACACCTGGTATACTGTCCCAGTATCATAACCATACCTAGTATACTGTCCCAGTATCATAACCACACCTGGTATACTGTCCCAGTATCATAACCATACCTAGTATACTGTCCCAGTATCATAACCACACCTGGTCTACTGTCCCAGTATCATAACCATACCTGGTCTACTGTCCCAGTATCATAACCACACCTGGTCTACTGTCCCAGTATCATAACCATACCTGGTATACTGTCCCAGTATCATAACCATACCTGGTATACTGTCCCAGTATTATAACCACACCTGGTGTACTGTCCCAGTATCATAACCATACCTGGTATACTGTACCAGTATCATAACCACACCTGGTACACTGTTCCAGTATCATAACCATACCTGGTCTACTGTCCCAGTATCAAAACCACACCTGGTATAGGTCTACTGTCCCAGTATCAAAACCATACCTGGTGTACTGTCCCAGTATCATAACAATACCTGGTATACTGTCCCAGTATCATAACCACACCTGGTACACTGTTCCAGTATCATAACCATACCTGGTCTACTGTCCCAGTATCAAAACCACACCTGGTATAGGTCTACTGTCCCAGTATCAAAACCATACCTGGTCTACTGTCTCAGTATCATAACCATACCTGGTATACTGTTCCAGTGTCATAACCATCCTGGTCTACTGTCTCAGTATCATAACCACACCTGGTCTACTGTCCCAGTATCATAACCACACCTGGTATACTGTCCCAGTATCATAACCATACCTAGTATACTGTCCCAGTATCATAACCATACCTGGTCTACTGTCCCAGTATCATAACCATACCTGGTATAGGTCTACTGTCTCAGTATCATAACCACACCTCGTCTACTGTCCCAGTATCATAACCACACCTGGTCTACTGTCCCAGTATCATAACCATACCTGGTCTACTGTCCCAGTATCATAACCACACCTGGTCTACTGTCCCAGTATCATAACCATACCTGGTCTACTGTCCCAGTATCATAACCATACCTGGTATAGGTCTACTGTTCATGTATCATAACCTCACCTCGTCTACTGTCCCAGTATCATAACCATACCTGGTCTACTGTCCCAGTATCATAACCACACCTGGTCTACTGTCCCAGTATTATAACCATACCTTGTATACTGTCCCAGTATCATAACCACACCTGGTCTCCTGTCCCAGTATCATAACCATACCTGGTCTACTGTCCCAGTATCATAACCACTCCTGTTCTACTGTCCCAGTATCATAACCATACCTGGTATACTGTCCCAGTATCATAACCATACCTGGTATACTGTCCCAGTATCATAACCATACCTGGTATACTGTCCCAGTATCATAACCCTACCTGGTATACTGTCCCAATATCATAACCATACCTGGTATACTGTCCCAGTATCATAACCATACCTGGTATACTGTCCCAATATCATAACCATACCTGGTCTACTGTCCCAGAATCATAACCACACCTGGTTTACGTCTACTGTCCCAGTATCATAACCATACCTGGTCTACTGTCCCAGTATCATAACCATACCTGGTATACTGTCCCAGTGTCATAACCATACCTGGTATAGGTCTACTGTCCCAGTATCAAAACCATACCTGGTATACTGTTCCAGTATCATAACCATACCTGGTCTACTGTCCCAGTATCATAACCATACCTGGTCTACTGTCCCAGTATCATAACCATACCTGGTATACTGTCCCAGTATCATAACCACACCTGGTATACTGTCCCAGTATCATAACCATACCTGGTCTACTGTCCCAGTATCATAACCATACCTGGTGTAGGTCTACTGTTCCAGTATCATAACCACACCTCGTCTACTGTCCCAGTATCATAACCATACCTGGTCTACTGTCCCAGTATCATAACCATACCTGGTCTACTGTCCCAGTATCATAACCACACCTGGTATAGGTCTACTGTCCCAGTATCATAACCATACCTGGTCTACTGTTCCAGTATCATAACCACACCTCGTCTACTGTCCCAGTATCATAACCATACCTGGTCTACTGTCCCAGTATCATAACCATACCTGGTCTACTGTCCCAGTATCAAAACCACACCTGGTATACTGTTCCAGTATCATAACCATACCTGGTATAGGTCTTCTGTCCCAGTATCAAAACCATACCTGGTCTACTGTCCCAGTATCATAACCATACCTGGTATACTGTCCCAGTATCATAACCATACCTGGTCTACTGTCCCAGTATCATAACCACACCTGGTATACTGTCCCAGTATCATAACCACACCTGGTATACTGTCCCAGTATCATAACCATACCTGGTATACTGTCCCAGTATCATAACCATACCTGGTCTACTGTCCCAGTATCATAACCATACCTGGTCTACTGTCCCAGTATCATAACCACACCTGGTATACTGTCCCAGTATCATAACCACACCTGGTATACTGTCCCAGTATCATAACCATACCTGGTCTACTGTCCCAGTATCATAACCATACCTGGTATACTGTCCCAGTATCATAACCATACCTGGTCTACTGTCCCAGTATCATAACCACACCTGGTATACTGTCCCAGTATCATAACCATACCTGGTCTACTGTCCCAGTATCATAACCACACCTGGTATACTGTCCCAGTATCATAACCATACCTGGTATACTGTCCCAGTATCATAACCATACCTGGTCTACTGTCCCAGTATCATAACCACACCTGGTATACTGTCCCAGTATCATAACCACACCTGGTATACTGTCCCACTATCATAACCATACCTGGTATACTCTCCCAGTATCATAACCATACCTGGTCTACTGTCCCAGTATCATAACCATACCTGGTCTACTGTCCCAGTATCATCACCACACCTGGTATACTGTCCCAGTATCATAACCACACCTGGTATACTGTCCCAGTATCATAACCACACCTGGTATACTGTCCCAGTATCATAACCACACCTGGTATACTGTCCCAGTATCATAACCATACCTGGTCTACTGTCCCAGTATCATAACCACACCTGGTATACTGTCCCAGTATCATAACCACACCTGGTATACTGTCCCAGTATCATAACCATACCTGGTATACTGTCCCAGTATCATAACCATACCTGGTCTACTGTCCCAGTATCATAACCATACCTGGTCTACTGTCCCAGTATCATAACCACACCTGGTATACTGTCCCAGTATCATAACCACACCTGGTATACTGTCCCAGTATCATAACCATACCTGGTCTACTGTCCCAGTATCATAACCACACCTGGTATACTGTCCCAGTATCATAACCACACCTGGTCTACTATCACAGTATCATAACCACACCTGGTATACTGTCCCAGTATCATAACCATACCTGGTCTACTGTCCCAGTATCATAACCACACCTGGTATACTGTCCCAGTATCATAACCATACCTGGTCTACTGTCCCAGTATCATAACCACACCTGGTATACTGTCCCAGTATCATAACCACACCTGGTATACTGTCCCAGTATCATAACCACACCTGGTATACTGTCCCAGTATCATAACCACACCTGGTATACTGTCCCAGTATCATAACCACACCTGGTATACTGTCCCAGTATCATAACCATACCTGGTCTACTGTCCCAGTATCATAACCACACCTGGTATACTGTCCCAGTATCATAACCACACCTGGTATACTGTCCCAGTATCATAACCAGACCTGGTATACTGTCCCAGTATCATAACCATACCTGGTCTACTGTCCCAGTATCATAACCATACCTGGTCTACTGTCCCAGTATCATAACCACACCTGGTATACTGTCCCAGTATCATAACCACACCTGGTATACTGTCCCAGTATCATAACCATACCTGGTTTACTGTCCCAGTATCATAACCACACCTGGTATACTGTCCCAGTATCATAACCACACCTGGTCTACTATCACAGTATCATAACCACACCTGGTATACTGTCCCAGTATCATAACCATACCTGGTCTACTGTCCCAGTATCATAACCACACCTGGTATACTGTCCCAGTATCATAACCATACCTGGTCTACTGTCCCAGTATCATAACCACACCTGGTATACTGTCCCAGTATCATAACCACACCTGGTATACTGTCCCAGTATCATAACCACACCTGGTATAGGTATAAGCACACCAGATTCAACTAACCAAGGGCATGATGATTAGCTGATTAGTTGAATCAAGTGTTGTTGTGCAGAACTAGAAGAAAAATGTGCAACTTTGGAAAATACGTTAAGAAATAATTCCTGAGAGGGTCAAATATAAGCTTCATTAAGAACGACCCCTGAAGGCAACAGTTGTATGATAGAATCAGAATGATTATTCATATCTGGAGTCCCTAGTCAGACTGAGTCCTGGCCCCGTTATCGAGTCAGTCTGAGTCCTGTCCCCGTTATCCAGTCAGACTGAGTCCTGTCCCCGTTATCCAGTCAGACTGAGTCCTGTCCCCGTTATCCAGTCAGACTGAGTCCTGTCCCCGTTATCCAGTCAGACTGAGTCCTGTCCCCGTTATCGAGTCAGTCTGAGTCCTGTCCCCGTTATCGAGTCAGTCTGAGTCCTGTCCCCGTTATCCAGTCAGACTGAGTCCTGGCCCCGTTATCCAGTCAGACTGAGTCCTGTCCCCGTTATCCAGTCAGACTGAGTCCTGTCCCCATTATCCAGTCAGACTGAGTCCTGTCCCCGTTATCCAGTCAGACTGAGTCCTGGCCCCCATCACAACTTTCTGGTGATTTCATCAGTTGTTGTTATACAGTTGACTGGTCTCAGTGAATCATGTTAATCTGGACATGACGCTCACTACAATATGGCCACGCTTGCAGTTTCTCTATTTTCTGCTACTTGGCACATAAATGACATCATTCAAGACATCTGTCTTCTACAAGCATTTTGTTTGTTTGTTACTTCGTTGTGTTGTTTTTGTTGCTGATTAGTTCTTGCTGATTATTCACTTTGTTGATAGAAACAACAATATTTACTGTATGATTCAGACACACACACGCAACAAAAAAAATGTGTAAGAACACTTTTTATTTTTTGTAAATGTTTCACTTTAGTCGTCCAAGTATCCGATCAGTGATTTGATTCAGAGTTGCTCCTGTTCTGATCCCACAGAGCAGCAAGGAGACTTGATACAACATTTTGAACATAAATGCAACGGTTCATTGGATCAGTCTAAAACGTTGCATGTACACTGCTGCCACCTAGTGGCCAAAATCGAAAGTGCGCCTAACCTGGAATAATACATTGTGGCCTTTTCTCCTGCATTTCAAAGATGAGGAAAAAAAATAGAATGTGTATTATTTGTATGGTCTTTTACCACATTTCATGTGTTATAGTCTCCTCATTGCATATTTCTACAAACTTCAAAGTGTTTCCTTTCAAATGGTATCAGGAATATGCATATCCTTCAGTTAGATTTGGGTATGTCATTTTAGGCCCACATTTTTTTTAAAGGGTCCGATCCTTAAGAGGTTTTAAGGTCTTTCCTTTCCTTTCCAAATGTGCCTAATTGGTTTATTGGTACATTTTCAAGTTCATAACTATGCACTCTCCTCAAACAATAGCATGGTATTATTTCACTGTAATAACTACTGTAAATTGGACAGTGCAGTTAGATTAACAAGAATTTAAGCTTTTTGCCCATATCAGATATATCTCTGTTCTAGGAAATGTTATTGTTACTTACAACCTCATGCTAATCACATTAGCACACGATAGCTCAACCGGCCCGCGGGGGACACACCAATCCTGTAGGGGTTTTTAAGCTGCAGCTGGCCCAGAACAGACCGGCACATCTTGATCTTCATTGTAATCAGAGGGCTGATATAAATACTATGCATGCCAGTCTCTCTTGGCTAAGAGTTGAGGAAAGACGGACAATCCCAAATTGTTTGCATAGTCAACTTACACACAGCTCTGACACACACACTTACCCCACCAGACATGCCACCAGGGGTCTTTTCACAGTCCCCAAATCCAGAACAAATTCAAGAAAGCGTACAGTGGAAATATAGAGCCATTATTGCATGGAACTCCGTTTCATCTCATATTGCTCAAATGAACATGTCACTGTGTGCTCAACTGGCTGAAGGGAAGTCTGGTGCAGGAGAGCAGAGATGGGTGATAAACAGGCGCACTTTATTCATGCCCAAGGAAAACCGCAATAACGCCCAAAGTAGACAAACGGTACAATAAACAAAACACAACGGGTCAAACACATACCCGGCGCCAACCAGCCTGAAGCGAACCGCACGTAAACAAACAAACAATTCCACACACAGACATAGGGGGGAACAGAGGGTAATGTACATTTAGTCCGATGAGGGAATGTGAACCAGGCGTGCGGAAAACCAAGACAAAACAAAAAGCGATGGGCTAGAAGACCGATGACGTCGACCGCCGAACGCCGCCCGAACGAGGAGGGGGACCGACTTCGGCGGAAGTCAGCAACAGCAAACCTGTTGTTGTTTTAAACGGATAAAGCAACGCCTCACGCCTCACGGCACAACGCCTCACGCCTCACGGCACAACGCCTCACGGCACAACGCCTCACGCCTCACGCCTCACGGCACAACGCCTCAAGCCTCACGGCCCAACGCCTCACGCCTCACGCCTCACGCCTCACGGCACAACGCCTCACACCTCACGGCCCAACGCCTCACGCCTCACGCCTCACACCTCACGGCACAACGCCTCACGGCACAACGCCTCACGCCTCACGGCCCAACACCTCACGCCTCACGGCAGAACGCCTCACGGCACAACGCCTCACGGCACAACGCCTCTCCCCTTCATGACCTAGATAGTGTGTGTGTATGTACTGTATTGTTATTGATATGTATCCTACGTGAGCCTTTTTTAACATGACCTAGATAGTGTGTGTGTATGTACTGTATTGTTATTGATATGTATCCTACGTGAGCCTTTTTTAACATGACCTAGATAGTGTGTGTGTATGTACTGTATTGTTATTGATATGTATCCTACGTGAGCCTTTTTTAACATGACCTAGATAGTGTGTGTGTATGTACTGTATTGGTATTGATATGTATCCCACGTGAGTCTTTTTTAACATGTATTGTTTCATTGATATAGTTCTGTCCATGAGCTGTTCTTCTCTATTAATGTCCTGTATTAATGTCCTGTATCAATGTCCTGTATTAATGTCCTGTATTAATGTCCTGTATTAATGTCCTGTATCAATGTCCTGTATCTATGTCCTGTATTAATGTCCTGTATTAATGTCCTGTATTAATGTCCTGTATTAATGTCCTGTATTAATGTCCTGTATTAATGTCCTGTATTAATGTCCTGTATTAATGTCCTGTATTAATGTCCTGTATCTATGTCCTGTATTAATGTCCTGTATTAATGTCCTGTATTAATGTCCTGTATTAATGTCCTGTATTAATGTCCTGTATCAATGTCCTGTATTAATGTCCTGTATTAATGTCCTGTATTAATGTCCTGTATCAATGTCCTGTATCTATGTCCTGTATTAATGTCCTGTATCAATGTCCTGTATTAATGTCCTGTATTAATGTCCTGTATCAATGTCCTGTATTAATGTCCTGTATTAATGTCCTGTATCAATGTCCTGTATTAATGTCCTGTATTAATGTCCTGTATTAATGTCCTGTATTAATGTCCTGTATTAATGTCCTGTATTAATGTCCTGTATCAATGTCCTGTATTAATGTCCTGTATTAATGTCCTGTATCAATGTCCTGTATTAATGTCCTGTATTAATGTCCTGTATTAATGTCCTGTATCAATGTCCTGTATCTATGTCCTGTATTAATGTCCTGTATTAATGTCCTGTATTAATGTCCTGTATTAATGTCCTGTATTAATGTCCTGTATTAATGTCCTGTATTAATGTCCTGTATCAATGTCCTGTATCTATGTCCTGTATTAATGTCCTGTATTAATGTCCTGTATTAATGTCCTGTATTAATGTCCTGTATTAATGTCCTGTATCAATGTCCTGTATTAATGTCCTGTATTAATGTCCTGTATTAATGTCCTGTATCAATGTCCTGTATCTATGTCCTGTATTAATGTCCTGTATTAATGTCCTGTATTAATGTCCTGTATTAATGTCCTGTATTAATGTCCTGTATCAATGTCCTGTATCTATGTCCTGTATTAATGTCCTGTATTAATGTCCTGTATTAATGTCCTGTATTAATGTCCTGTATTAATGTCCTGTATTAATGTCCTGTATTAATGTCCTGTATTAATGTCCTGTATCAATGTCCTGTATCTATGTCCTGTATCTATGTCCTGTATTAATGTCCTGTATTAATGTCCTGTATTAATGTCCTGTATTAATGTCCTGTATTAATGTCCTGTATCAATGTCCTGTATTAATGTCCTGTATTAATGTCCTGTATTAATGTCCTGTATCAATGTCCTGTATCTATGTCCTGTATTAATGTCCTGTATTAATGTCCTGTATTAATGTCCTGTATTAATGTCCTGTATCAATGTCCTGTATCTATGTCCTGTATTAATGTCCTGTATCAATGTCCTGTATTAATGTCCTGTATTAATGTCCAGTTTCCTGTTTTGTGTAGAACCCAGGAAGAGTAGCTGCTGCTTTTTCAACAGCTAACGGGGATCCTAATGAAATACCAAATGTAAACGGGGAATAACCCAGAGGTTTACTGTAGCTTACCCCCTCAAAAAAGTCTTCCCACAAAAAAAATTGCTTAAAGAGATCAGATTAAATGTCGATGTCAGCAAGTTCCACCTCGACACAAAACAGCTTAAAAACCCCCATTGTAGTAAACCAGCTAATCAGCTTACACCACTATAAAACGTAGTCTTCTACTTAGGGGTACCATAGACTGTGATCAGACCAGTAGTGGACGAGGTGGGATGAGGGAGGAGAAGAAAACAATTAGCCCAAAAGATTAAAAGAGCAGTAAAGAAGACAGAATCCTGGTGATGGGCATCTTTAGCCATATGGTGGCTGCTGCTGCTCTCTGCTTCATACTTATCTGTAACACTGATGACCTCTGCTAGATTTACCCGGTAACTAATTAGTGTTCTGAGAGAGGCCACTGATTGGCTATTTTCTTTGATTGGTTGGATTTATCTCATTAAATGTATTTTTTTTTATTTTTTTTTTTGTCGTGAGTCACAATGAAAATAGTAAAGACACACACGTGCCTTCTCGTTGTAAATCTCTTGTCAATTCCAGTCCTTACTGTAGGTACCTCCAATGTAACCCAGTTTTATTCTGGCCCAGTACTGACACACCTAATTCAACGACTCAATTCATCGAAAAGATGACACAAACCGGCAAACGGGTATCACAACAGTTTTGAAAATATGTACGTTATGTGGTTGACTTGGGCCCTGACATACTTGGGTGCTTGTCCGAGATGCATAGCATCATTTACACACATAGTAAACAAGGACAAAGAAACCATCTTGTCTCTTACAGATAAAAAAGGCATCTGCCATTTTAAGATCACCACAAACGATGAGGTTAATCTCTGACCTCAAATTCCAGGGTTAACTCCGGGTTAACTCCGCGACAAACCAGACAGAAAGGTCACAGTAGGTGACGTGTCAGGATCAGGCTCGACTCCTAACGTCATTTAGTGGAGAAGTGGGCGGAAGGGAGCCTAGAGCGTTGGGACAGTAAACGAAAGGTTGCTGGTTCGAGCCAACTAGGTAAAATATATATTGATGTGCCCTTGAGCAAGGCACTTAACCCTGATTGCTCCTGTAAATGGCTCTGGCTCAGAGTGTCTGCTAAATGATTGAAATGTTAAGGGCAGACTAGTGTACACTCCAGTCAACATGGTCGTGTGAGTTGGCAGGGAGGATCAGAGTGTCTGCTAAATGATTGAAATGTTAAGGCAGACTAGTGTACACTCCAGTTAACATGGTCGTGTGAGTTGGCAGGGAGGCTCAGAGTGTCTGCTAAATGATTGAAATGTTAAAGCAGACTAGTGTACACTCCATTCAACATGGTCGTTCGTGTGAGTTGGCAGGGAGGCTCAGAGTGTCTGCTAAATGATTGAAATGTTAAAGCAGACTAGTGTACACTCCAGTCAACATGGTCGTGTGAGTTGGCAGGGAGGCTCAGAGTGTCTGCTAAATGATTGAAATGTTAAAGCAGACTAGTGTACACTCCAGTTAACATGGTCGTGTGAGTTGGCAGGGAGGATCAGAGTGTCTGCTAAATGATTGAAATGTTAAGGCAGACTAGTGTACACTCCAGTTAACATGGTCGTGTGAGTTGGCATGGAGGATCAGAGTGTCTGCTAAATGATTGAAATGTTAAAGCAGACTAGTGTACACTCCAGTCAACATGGTCGTGTGAGTTGGCATGGAGGATCAGAGTGTCTGCTAAATGATTGAAATGTTAAGGGCAGACTTAGTGTACACTCCAGTCAACATGGTCGTGTGAGTTGGCATGGAGGATCAGAGTGTCTGCTAAATGATTGAAATGTTAAGGGCAGACTAGTGTACACTCCAGTCAACATGGTCGTGTGAGTTGGCAGGGAGGATCAGGGGTGAAAGATGCATATTTTAACAGAGTCTTCTCATTATCTTTAGAGAAAATGCTTTGGTCGATAGCACAGCTCTGCCTCGTGCCTCATGTCCTGACTTTAATCTACCAGGTCGCGGTGGTGAGATAATTAAGGTGGGGTGGACACAGCTAATAGCTTTCTACAAGAAACAGATATACAGTATATACATATATAAGAAATATAACATGAAATATATACATATTCCTATTGTGTATGTTTCACAGGACATGGTATTCAGACCCGTTGACTGTTGTGTAGGTTAAACAGGACATGGTATTCAGACCCGTTGACTGTTGTGTATGTTTCACAGGACATGGTATTCAGACCCGTTGACTGTTGTGTATGTTTCACAGGACATGGTATTCAGACCCGTTGACTGTTGTGTATGTTTCACAGGACATGGTATTCAGACCCGTTGACTGTTGTGTATGTTTCACAGGACATGGTATTCAGACCCGTTGACTGTTGTGTATGTTAAACAGGACATGGTATTCAGACCCGTTGACTGTTGTGTATGTTTCACAGGACATGGTATTCAGACCCGTTGACTGTTGTGTATGTTTCACAGGACATGGTATTCAGACCCGTTGACTGTTGTGTATGTTAAACAGGACATGGTATTCAGACCCGTTGACTGTTGTGTATGTTAAACAGGACATGGTATTCAGACCCGTTGACTGTTGTGTAGGTTATACAGGACATGGTATTCAGACCCGTTGACTGTTGTGTATGTTTCACAGGACATGGTATTCAGACCCGTTGACTGTTGTGTATGTTTCACAGGACATGGTATTCAGACCCGTTGACTGTTGTGTATGTTTCACAGGACATGGTATTCAGACCCGTTGACTGTTGTGTATGTTTCACAGGACATGGTATTCAGACCCGTTGACTGTTGTGTATGTTTCACAGGACATGGTATTCAGACCCGTTGACTGTTGTGTATGTTAAACAGGACATGGTATTCAGACCCGTTGACTGTTGTGTATGTTTCACAGGACATGGTATTCAGACCCGTTGACTGTTGTGTAGGTTATACAGGACATGGTATTCAGACCCGTTGACTGTTGTGTATGTTTCACAGGACATGGTATTCAGACCCGTTGACTGTTGTGTATGTTTCACAGGACATGGTATTCAGACCCGTTGACTGTTGTGTAGGTTATACAGGACATGGTATTCAGACCCGTTGACTGTTGTGTATGTTAAACAGGACATGGTATTCAGACCCGTTGACTGTTGTGTATGTTTCACAGGACATGGTATTCAGACCCGTTGACTGTTGTGTATGTTAAACAGGACATGGTATTCAGACCCGTTGACTGTTGTGTATGTTAAACAGGACATGGTATTCAGACCCGTTGACTGTTGTGTATGTTAAACAGGACATGGTATTCAGACCCGTTGACTGTTGTGTATGTTTCACAGGACATGGTATTCAGACCCGTTGACTGTTGTGTATGTTTCACAGGACAATGGTATTCAGACCCGTTGACTGTTGTGTATGTTAAACAGGACATGGTATTCAGACCCGTTGACTGTTGTGTATGTTTCACAGGACAATGGTATTCAGACCCGTTGACTGTTGTGTAGGTTATACAGGACATGGTATTCAGACCCGTTGACTGTTGTGTATGTTTCACAGGACATGGTATTCAGACCCGTTGACTGTTGTGTATGTTTCACAGGACATGGTATTCAGACCCGTTGACTGTTGTGTATGTTTCACAGGACATGGTATTCAGACCCGTTGACTGTTGTGTATGTTTCACAGGACATGGTATTCAGACCCGTTGACTGTTGTGTATGTTTCACAGGACATGGTATTCAGACCCGTTGACTGTTGTGTATGTTTCACAGGACATGGTATTCAGACCCGTTGACTGTTGTGTATGTTAAACAGGACATGGTATTCAGACCCGTTGACTGTTGTGTATGTTATACAGGACATGGTATTCAGACCCGTTGACTGTTGTGTATGTTATACAGGACATGGTATTCAGACCCGTTGACTGTTGTGTATGTTTCACAGGACATGGTATTCAGACCCGTTGACTGTTGTGTATGTTTCACAGGACATGGTATTCAGACCCGTTGACTGTTGTGTATGTTATACAGGACATGGTATTCAGACCCGTTGACTGTTGTGTAGGTTATACAGGACATGGTATTCAGACCCGTTGACTGTTGTGTATGTTTCACAGGACATGGTATTCAGACCCGTTGACTGTTGTGTATGTTATACAGGACATGGTATTCAGACCCGTTGACTGTTGTGTATGTTAAACAGGACATGGTATTCAGACCCGTTGACTGTTGTGTATGTTTCACAGGACATGGTATTCAGACCCGTTGACTGTTGTGTATGTTATACAGGACATGGTATTCAGACCCGTTGACTGTTGTGTATGTTTCACAGGACATGGTATTCAGACCCGTTGACTGTTGTGTATGTTTCACAGGACATGGTATTCAGACCCGTTGACTGTTGTGTATGTTATACAGGACATGGTATTCAGACCCGTTGACTGTTGTGTAGGTTATACAGGACATGGTATTCAGACCCTTTGACTGTTGTGTATGTTAAACAGGACATGGTATTCAGACCCGTTGACTGTTGTGTATGTTTCACAGGACATGGTATTCAGACCCGTTGACTGTTGTGTATGTTATACAGGACATGGTATTCAGACCCGTTGACTGTTGTGTAGGTTATACAGGACATGGTATTCAGACCCGTTGACTGTTGTGTATGTTTCACAGGACATGGTATTCAGACCCGTTGACTGTTGTGTAGGTTATACAGGACATGGTATTCAGACCCGTTGACTGTTGTGTATGTTATACAGGACATGGTATTCAGACCCGTTGACTGTTGTGTATGTTTCACAGGACATGGTATTCAGACCCTTTGACTATTTCCATGTTTTGATACATCACAGTCCTATTCTAAAATGGATTAAATAAATGAAGAAATCCTCAGCTATCTACACACAACAGCCCATAATAACAAAGTGGAAAACAGGTTTTTAGAATTTTTTGCAACTGTATTAAAATAGAAAAACAGATATACCCACCTTCCCCTCCCCAATGCCATGTCATGTATAATCTGACCAAGTCAAACATGTGATGTGTACTCCACAGGTCACGTCTAGAAGTGAGTGTTGAAAAACAGTTTACGTCACACCTTCTCCACAGTCATGTGGTGTGTGCAGCTGTAACTGAAATGGGATTTGAACTTGCAACCTTCCGGTTACTAGTCCAACGCTCTAACCACTAGGCTACCCTGCCGCCTCTACGCTCTAACCACTAGACTACCCTGCCGCCTCTACGCTCTAACCACTAGGCTACCCTGACGAAAAAAAAGAAGATATAAAAACACATGTATTTGATTAAAGCAGATAGAAGATCTGCTAATGATCCCTGTAAGGATTTAAGACAGTATCCTAACTTGTTCAAAAAAGGATGTTCCAAAACGATCTGTTCATCACCGGACAGGATCACTGAGAATCAGCTTGTGTCTGGATCTGCAACAGTTACAACTCTTTACCTTGCATCATATGGTAGAACAGCCAGGTGTTTGGAGTGATATACATTTTTAGGGATGTTCTGTAGGGTAGGACAGAATGGTTTTTAAATACTTTCTAATATTAATTAATTTTACTTAAATATCAGACTTGTTTTAAATGTTTTATTCCATTATTAAAGTTGCCAAGAATAAGAAAGTGGGGAATTGTTAAAGATCGGGTCGATAGAAAGCAAACGTGATATCTCAGCGATTTACTTGGAAACATTTGGTTTATGTACAGTACATCCAGTACATTCAAATCTTCACAACATTTACACCTACGAATGTGACCATGGGACTTACAGCCAAATCCTTGACCCAAAGACGATCTCCGGTCTCCATATAGAAAATGATCCTATCTGTCCACTGTACCTGTTGTTCACAGTGTGACCCCCTGCTGTTAGTTAGACAGGTAGAACAGGCCGTTGGATCGCTTTACGTAACAACACACCTGGTTACAGCAGGACAGATGATAGCAACACGAGTTGTGCAGTGTAGACTTGCTTAGATGAGCAGGGCAGAGATTATGGCAAGACAAAGAGATTAGGAATGGGAGTGGGGGAGGAGCCTAATATTAGAATTCAACGAATGATTAGAGCCGTTGGATTGTGATGTAACGATATTCATGAATGTTTATATTTCACGTACAGGACATGCCCTGAATCACACCAAGACTGCTCTGTTACAGTACAATCATATTGATTTATTATCATTTTATTTCCTTCATGATTTACATATTCATCTTTTTCTATGTTTTTATTTTTTAATTAAAAAATATATATATTCATGTTTCTGATATTCCTGTATCAATTCATTACTACTGTATATCATATATTCATATATATATTCATATATATATTCATAACCGAACACGTATTTAATGTATAAGTCTAATAAAGTACTTAGTATGAATGCTGACTGTGGCAGTGTGGTGGTCCAGACATCAATGTTTGTGTGTTGAGGGAGTGTTATGTTAACCAGGTGATAATGCCTTCTGTACGATCGATCTTGAGCCTCTTACCTGTGCGTCAGGTGGAAAAGCTCGGGCCGCCCCACCAACACCCCACCTCCTCCACCCCGGACAAAGCTCACGTCACCTCTTCACTCAGCTTACTGCAGGATCTGGACTCATGTACACGATAATGATTGTGTGAGGAAAATGTCACCTTGTTCATTGTCTTGTCCTTTAATCAATCAGTTAAGGTCATTTTTTAAATCTTTATTTAACTAGGCAAGTCAGTTAAGAACAAATTCTTATTTACAATGAGGGCCTAGGAACAGTGGGTTAACTGCCTTGTTCAGGGGCAGAATGACAGATTTTTACCTTGTCAGCTCAGGGATTTGATCTAGTAACCTTTACGGATACTAGTCCAACGCTCTAACCACCTGCTGGTTACTAGCCCAATGCTCTAACCACTAGGCTACCTGCTGGTTACTGACCTAATGCTCTAACCACTAGACTACCTGCTGGTTACTGACCTAATGCTCTAACCACTAGGCTACCTGCTGGTTACTGGCCCAACGCTCTAACCACTAGGCTACCTGCTGGTTACTAGTCCAACACTCTAACCACTAGACTACCTGCTGGTTACTAGTCCAACACTCTAACCACTAGGCTACCTGCTGGTTACTAGTCCAACACTCTAACCACTAGGCTACCTGCTGGTTACTAGTCCAACACTCTAACCACTAGGCTACCTGCTGGTTACTAGTCCAACACTCTAACCACTAGGCTACCTGCTGGTTACTAGTCCAACACTCTAACCACTAGGCTACCTGCTGGTTACTAGTCCAACACTCTAACCACTAGGCTACCTGCTGGTTACTAGTCCAACACTCTAACCACTAGGCTACCTGCTGGTTACTAGTCCAACACTCTAACCACTAGGCTACCTGCTGGTTACTAGTCCAACACTCTAACCACTAGGCTACCTGCTGGTTACTAGTCCAACACTCTAACCACTAGGCTACCTGCTGGTTACTAGTCCAACGCTCTAACCACTAGGCTACCTGCTGGTTACTAGTCCAACGCTCTAACCACTAGGCTACCTGCCGCCCTAATATACTGTATCAATGCATTTCAATTTCTTGTCCAAATCAACCAAAGTAAGAATTCCTAGAAGAAGTTTACATTCTGAAAATGCAAGGACACATTCAACAACTAACCTCTGCTCCCAGTCAATAACTCCCAACCCACACAGATCTACAGTAGCATGGAAGATGCACAGAGCATTCAGAAAGCATTCAGTCCCTTTGACTTTTTCCACATTATGTTACATTACAGCCTTATTCTAAAATAGATATATTTTTTAAATTCCCTCATCAATCTCCACACAATACCCCATAATGACAAAGCGAAAAACAGCTTTTTAGAAATTTTTGCAAATGTAAAAAATTAAATAAATCAGATACCTTATTTACATAAGTATTCAGACCCTTTGCTATGAGACTCCAAATTGAGCTCAGGTGCATCCTGTTTCCATTGATCATCTTTGAGAGTCCACCTGTGGTAAATTCAATTGATTGGACATGATTTGGAAAGGCACACCTGTCTATATAAGGTCCCACAGTTGACAGTGCATTTCAGAGCAAAAACCAAGCCATGAGGATGAAGGAATTGTCTGTAGAGCTCCGAGACAGGATTGTGTTGAGGTATAGATCTGGGAAAGGGTACCAACACATTTCTGCAGCATTGAAGGTCCCCAAGAACAAAGTGGCCTCCATAATTCTTAAATGGAAGAAGTTTGGAACCACCAAGACTCTTCCTAGAGCTGGCCGCCCGGTCAAACTGAGCAATCGGAGGAGAAGGTCCTTGGTCAGGAAGGTGACCCAGAACCCGATGGTCACTCTGACAGAGCACCAGAGTTCCTCTGTGGAGATGGGAGAACCTTCCAGAAGGACAACAATCTCTGTGTCAAATGGCTTGGAGTTTGGAGCCAATGGGCACCTAAAGGACTCAGACCATGAGAAACATGGTTTGATGAAACCATTATTAAATTATTTGGCCTGAATGCCAAGCATCACATCTGGAGGAAACCTGGCACCATCCCTACGGTGAAGCATGGTGGTGATAGCATCATGCTGTGGGGATGTTTTACAGCGGCATTGACTGGGAGACTAGTCAGGATTGAAGGAAAGATGAACGTGGCAAAATACAGAGAGATCCTTGATGAAAACCTGCTCCAGAGCGCTCAGGACCTCAGACTGGAAGCTTCACCTTCCAACAGGACAATGACCCTAAGCACACAGCCAAGACAACGCAGGAGTGGCATTGGGACACGTCTCTGAATGTTTTTGAGTGGCCCTGCCAGAGCCCGGACTTGAACCTGATCAAACATCTCTGGAGAGACCTGAAAATAGCTGTGCAGCGACGTTCCCCATCCAACCTGACCTGAGCTTGAGAGGACCTGCAGAGAAGAATGGGAGAAACTCCCCAAGTACAGGTGTGCCAAGCTTGTAGCTTCATACCCAAGAAAATTAAAGGCTGTAATCGCTGCCAAAGGTGCTTTAACAAAGTACTGAGTAAAGGGTCTGAATACTTATGTAAATGTGATATTTCAGTTTTGAATTTTTTTATACATTTGTTAAATTTGCAAAAACATGTTTTTGTTTTTTTCATTATAGGGTATTGTGATGTCATTATGGGGTATTGTGATGTCATTGTGGGGTATTGTGATGTCATTATGGGGTATTGTGTGTAGATTGATGAGGGGGGGGGGGGGGGGACTATTTAATCCATTTTAGAATAAGGTAACAAAATGTGGGAGAAGTGAAGGGGTCTGAATACTTTCCCGAATGCCTGACTGCATGTCACAAATAGCAAGAGAGGCAACTAAGTGCCCTGGCTTCTAAAGTCAGCTCACACTCAACCAGTGGTGTCGTAGTATCTCATCTCAGCCTTAACCTGCACTGACACCCTGCCCGTCTGTCCTGTCCAGCCAGCACTGTGCTAAAGTCAGGTCACACTCAACCAGTAGTGTAGTAGTATCTCATCTCAGCCTTAACCTGCACTGACACCCTGCCTGTCTGTCCTGTCCAGCCAGCACTGTGCTAAAGTCAGGTCACACTCAACCAGTAGTGTAGTAGTATCTCATCTCAGCCTTAACCTGCACTGACACCCTGCCTGTCTGTCCTGTCCAGCCAGCACTGTGCTAAATGAGGGTCACACTCAACCAGTAGTGTAGTAGTATCTCATCTCAGCCTTAACCTGCACTGACACCCTGCCTGTCTGTCCTGTCCAGCCAGCACTGTGCTGAAGTCAGGTCACACTCAACCAGTAGTGTAGTAGTATCTCATCTCAGCCTTAACCTGCACTGACACCCTGCCTGTCTGTCCTGTCCAGCCAGCACTGTGCTAAATGAGGGGCACACTTGACAAACACAGACGGGTATTTTACATTCCTACGGCCACTAGTATTTGTTGACTTAGTTTTAGTTACTGTATATTACAGTAACCGTGGTAGGCTGTCATTGTAAAATAAGAATGTGTTCTTTAACTGACTTGCCTAGTTAAATAAAAGTTAGATGAAAATAAATATTCCCTATATAGTGCACTACTTTTGACCAGTAGCTTATTACCTATGGGTACTGGTAAACAGTGATGCACTATGTAGGGGAAAGGATGTCCTTTGGGATGCAGAAACAGGAAGCCCATGCCTGCTTGCTGAAGGGCACCTAAAAGCAGGCAGGTGGCTGACCATTCAGGGGCTGCTGCGTGAAAGTTGCCTCTGATCCATAAGAGGTGCGTGTGCCATAATCGTGCACTCTTCTCACACGTCTGTACTAGCAGCACGGCAGTTGGCTGTGTTAAGTGTCTGGGTGGGAGGGGGGGATCTAGGGTGGGGGGGGGGGGGTCTCCTAAACTAGCCAGGCGATGTGAGCTCCGTCAAAGGGCTCAGCGAAGCTCCAATCTGACACTGATCTCCTCTCCTCCAGCCAAGCGCTGAGCGGCTGACCTAGGGTGCATCCCAAACGGCTTCCCGTTCCCCATATAGTGCACTCCCTTTGACCAGGGCCCTTAGGGACTCTCCCCTCTCTGATAGGGCACTATGTAGGGAATAGGGTGTAATTTGGGACACAGTCCTAACCCTGCTGGCTGAGGCCGGGCTCCACAGTGTCCTCCCACCCTCCTCCCTGGGCCGTCCGTTCTGCTGAGGACAGCACCACGTGGCTTTGAGAAGCAGCTGTTTACCATCAGAGATCTAGGTCAGGACAGGAGAGATAGGAGCAGTCAGTATGGTGCAGTGCATGCTGGGTACGTCAGGACAGGAGAGATAGGAGCAGTCAGTATGGTGCAGTGCTAGCTGGGCAGGTCAGGA
The DNA here is from genome assembly GCF_045791955.1 of Oncorhynchus clarkii lewisi. Taxonomy (NCBI): domain Eukaryota; kingdom Metazoa; phylum Chordata; class Actinopteri; order Salmoniformes; family Salmonidae; genus Oncorhynchus; species Oncorhynchus clarkii. The sequence continues at coordinate 42,074,444 of NC_092172.1, read as the reverse complement.
CAGGAGAGATAGGAGCAGTCAGTATGGTGCAGTGCATGCTGGGTACGTCAGGACAGGAGAGATAGGAGCAGTCAGTATGGCGCAGTGCATGCTGGGTACGTCAGTACAGGAGAGATAGGAGCAGTCAGTATGGTGCAGTGCTAGCTGGGCAGGTCAGGACAGGAGAGATAGGAGCAGTCAGTATGGTGCAGTGCATGCTGGGTACGTCAGGACAGGAGAGATAGGAGCAGTCAGTATGGTGCAGTGCATGCTGGGTACGTCAGGACAGGAGAGATAGGAGCGTTCAGTATGGTGCTAGCTGGGCAGGTCAGGACAGGAGAGAGAGGAGCAGTCAGTATGGTGCAGTGCATGCTGGGCAGGCCAGGACAGGAGAGATAGGAGCAGTCAGTATGGTGCTAGCTGGGCAGGTCAGGACAGGAGAGAGAGGAGCAGTCAGTATGGTGCTGTGCTAGCTGGGCAGGTCAGGAGAGGAGAGATAGGAACAACACAGGAGAACAAGAGATGACTTTGGGATTCTTTAGAACAACACAGGAGAACAAGAGATGACTTTGGGGTTCTTTAGATAGATACAAAAAAATTGGGTGCGGGGCTGTATCACCTCTTTCCCCATTTTACGCCGAAACTGTATGTCTGTGAAGTATGACTGAAATATGACCAGTGATTTGTATGGTTTGTAAGTCAAGTGTTGTCCATGTGTGTCCTGTGGTTTATAAGTCAAGTGTTGTCCATGTGTGTCCTGTGGTTTATAAGTCAAGTGTTGTCCATGTGTGTCCTGTGGTTTATAAGTCAAGTGTTGTCCATGTGTGTCCTGTGGTTTATAAGTCAAGTGTTGTCCATGTGTGTCCTGTGGTTTGTAAGTGGCACGTTCTGACCTTAGTTCTTTTATTCAGGTCTTTGTTTTAGTATGGTCAGGGCGTGAGTTGGGTGGGTTGTCTATGTTCGTTTTTCTATGTTGGTTTTTGAGTTTGGCCTGGTATGGTTCTCAATCAGAGGCAGGTGTCGTTAGTTGTCTCTGATTGAGAATCATACTTAGGTAGCCTTTTTCCACCTGTGTTTCGTGGGTGTTTATTTTCTGTTCTGTGTTTTGTATTTCACCGTTCAGGACTGTTTCGTTTCGTTCTTGTTGTTTTTGTTTTGTGTTCATATAATAAATACAATATGGACACTTACCACGCTGTGCATTGGTCCTCCGATCCTTCTTACTACTCCTCCTCAGAAGGGGAGGACGAGAAACGTTACAATAAATCAAGTATTGTCCATGTGTGTCTTGGGATGTACACTATATACTGTATGTGCCAGGTTTGCCTGTGTTTTAGCCAGACACATTTCCCTGTGTTTTAGCCAGACACATTTGCCTGGGTTTTAGCCAGACACATTTCCCTGGGTTTTAGCCAGACACATTTCCCTGTGTTTTAGCCAGACACATTTCCCTGTGTTTTAGCCAGACACATTTCTCTGTGTTTTAGCCAGACACATTGCTCTGTGTTTTAGCCAGACACATTTCTCTGTGTTTTAGCCAGACACATTTCCCTGGGTTTTAGCCAGACACATTTCCCTGTGTTTTAGCCAGACACATTTCTCTGTGTTTTAGCCAGACACATTTCCCTGTGTTTTAGCCAGACACATTTCCCTGTGTTTTAGCCAGACACATTTCCCTGTGTTTTAGCCAGACACATTTCCCTGGGTTTTAGCCAGACACATTTCCCTGTGTTTTAGCCAGACACATTTGCCTGGGGGACAATAAAGTATGAATTCATTCATATCCTTTAGAGACAATGACAGATGTTTCATAATAGGGTGACTAGTGGTTAGAGCGTTGAACTAGTAACCAGCAGGTAGTCTAGTGGTTAGAGAGTTGGACTAGTAACCAGCAGGTAGTCTAGTGGTTAGAGAGTTGGACTAGTAACCAGCAGGTAGCCTAGTGGTTAGAGTGTTGGACTAGTAACCAGCAGGTAGCCTAGTGGTTAGAGAGTTGGACTAGTAACCAGCAGGTAGCCTAGTGGTTAGAGAGTTGGACTAGTAACCAGCAGGTAGTCTAGTGGTTAGAGAGTTGGACTAGTAACCAGCAGGTAGCCTAGTGGTTAGAGAGTTGGACTAGTAGCCAGCAGGTAGTCAAATGGTTAGAGTGTTGGACTAGTAACCAGCAGGTAGCCTAGTGGTTAGAGTATTGGACTAGTAACCAGCAGGTAGCCTAGTGGTTAGAGTGTTGGACTAGTAACCAGCAGGTAGCCTAGTGGTTAGAGAGTTGGACTAGTAACCAGCAGGTAGTCTAGTGGTTAGAGAGTTGGACTAGTAACCAGCAGGTAGCCTAGTGGTTAGAGAGTTGGACTAGTAACCAGCAGGTAGCCTAGTGGTTAGAGAGTTGGACTAGTAACCAGCAGGTAGTCTAGTGGTTAGAGAGTTGGACTAGTAACCAGCAGGTAGCCTAGTGGTTAGAGTGTTGGACTAGTAACCAGCAGGTAGCCTAGTGGTTAGAGTGTTGCACTAGTAACCAGCAGGTAGCCTAGTGGTTAGAGTGTTGGACTAGTAACCAGCAGGTAGCCTAGTGGTTAGAGTGTTGGACTAGTAACCAGCAGGTAGCCTAGTGGTTAGAGTGTTGGACTAGCAAAGTTGGACTAATTACCGGAAGGTTGCAAGATTGAATCCTCGAGCTGATGAGGTAAAAATCTGTCGTTCTGCCCCTGAACAGGCAGTTAACCCACTTTTCCTAGGCCGTCATTGAAAATAAGAATGTGTTCTTAACTGACTTGCCTAGTAAAAAATTGAATTAAAAAAATGAACACTTCTTACTGTCACGCCCTGACCTTAGTTATCTTTGTTTTCTTTATTATTTTGGTTAGGTCAGGGTGTGACGTGGGGGATTTAAGTGTTTACGTGGTCTAGGGGTTTTTGTATGTTTATGATGCGGTGTCCTTTCTAGGTAGTTTTGTATGTCTATGGTTGCCTAGATTGGTTCTCAATTAGAGGCAGCTAGCTGTCTGTCGTTGTCTCTGATTGGGAACCATATTTAGGCAGCCATGTTCTTTGGGTATTTTGTGGGTGGTTGTCTTCTGTCATTGCACCACATAGGACTGTTTCGGTTTTCCACATTTGTTGTTTTGTATTTTGTAGTGTTCTCGTTTATCGTCTATATTAAAGATGTTGAACACTAACCACGCTGCCATTTTGGTCCTCCTCTCCTTCAGCGGAAGAAAACCGTTACACTTTAATTGAAAATAATAATAGTAATGATCAATAAAAATGAGTACTAGTGTTTGGCCATTTGATTGCGTTTACACCCCGTTCACCTCCCTATAACCTCTCGGGGCTGCGACTCACTCAAAGCCCTTCTTCACCCACCATCCACCCAGGATTAGATTACAATCTAGATTAGGCTCGTTCCTTCTGGAAATATGGAGTACACAAGCAGATTAGTGTTAATGCCGGGAAATCAGGAGGAAATTACCTTTATTTTTGTGTTATTGTTCATAACTGTACATGGTAATCTGAGAGATTTTAACAAAGTTGCTCGTGACATATGTCAATTATTATAGATCTGATCTAACTGGTAATTGTGTTTTGGGATATGTTGCAGTTCTCTGAGGGAAAGGAAATTAATGAGCATTATCAATGGGTATTGTTATTGTTTCACCCCCCCCCCCACCCTCCCTGACCCCCACCTCCCTACTCACCTCCCTCCCTGACCCCCACCTCACTACTCACCTCCCTCACCCACCCCCCACCCTCCCTGACCCCCACCTCCCTACTCACCTCCCTCACCCCCACCCCACCCTCCCTGTCCCCCACCTCCCTACTCACCTCCCTCACCCACCCCCCACCCTCCCTGACCCCCACCTCCCTACTCACCTCCCTCACCCCCACCCCCAGGCCTCTCATCTCCTGATTGCTGACACGGCCACTTGCGGATTAAGGAATCAGTCATGCCTCGACCACACGACACACGGCTGAAGACAAAAGCTGAAGGGGGGCACGTTTAGGAGATCCGAGGGGTTGGAGTTGGTTAGTTAGGGAACCAGAAGAGAGGGATGTGGGATACGGGGAGGGATGGGGCAGGGAGTAGTGTAGGGTAGGGAGTCGTTTAGGGCAGGGAGTCGTTTAGGATAGGGAGTCATTTAGTGTATGGAGTAGGGTAGGGAGTCGTTTAGGGCAGGGAGTCGTTTAGAGTAGGGATGGGGATGAGGTGTGGAGGGGGTGGGGGGATAGCAGGTGTCAAGCCACAGGCCAACAGGGATTACCTCCTCTGTACCCCCCTCTCAAATGTCCTCTGCCCCTTCAAAGAGCCCCTTCCGTACCCCCTCCCAAACTTCCTCTCCCCCCAAACATCCCCCCCCCTCCGTACCCCATCCCAAACTTCCTCTCCCCCTCATAGACCCCCCCCCCCCCACCACCACCACCACCATCTGCTGAGAGGACCATCATTATCAGAATGAGAAAATCAATTGCTTAAGTAAATATCACAGGCATGTAAGCTCATTTCACCAAGTAAATTAAACATTGGGACGACTTAGCTTAAAGTCCATTTACTGCTGACTGAGATGGAGAAGGTTTATTATGGGGGGGGGGGGGGGGGGGGTGCTGCTAGTGTTGTTACAGGGTCTGGGATGGGGGGGGGGGTTCTAGCTAGTGTTGTTACAGGGTCTGGGATGGGGGGGGGTTCTAGCTAGTGTTGTTACAGGGTCTGGGATGGGGGGGGGGGGGGGCTGCTAGTGTTGTTACAGGATCTGGGATGTGGGGGGTGGGGGGGGGGGGTTCTAGCTAGTGTTGATACAGGGTCTGGGATGTGGGGGGGTTCTAGCTAGTGTTGATACAGGGTCTGGGATGTGGGGGGTTCTAGCTAGTCTGGGTCTGGGGCAGGGGGGAGGAGGGTTCTAGCTAGTGTTGATACAGGGTCGGGGATGTAGGGGGGGGGGGGTTATAGCTAGTGTTGATACATGGTATGGGATGTGGGGGGTTCTAGCTAGTGTTGTTACAGGGTCTGGGGCAGGGGGGAGGAGGGTTCTAGCTAGTGTTGATACAGGGTCTGGGATGGGGGGGGGGCTGCTAGTGTTGTTACAGGGTCTGGGATGTAGGGGGGTTCTAGCTAGTGTTGTTACAGGGTCTGGGATGTGGGGGGGCGGGGGTTATAGCTAGTGTTGATACAGGGTCTGGGATGTGGGGGGTTCTAGCTAGTGTTGTTACAGGGTCTGGGATGTGGGGGGTTCTAGCTAGTGTTGTTACAGGGTCTGGAATGTGGGGGGTTCTAGCTGGTGTTTTTACAGGATCTGGGACGTGGGGGGGGGGGTTCTAGCTAGTGTTGTTACAGGGTCTGGGATGGGGGGGTTCTAGCTAGTGTTGTTACAGGGTCTGGGATGGGGGGGGGGGGGGGGCTCTAGCTAGTGTTGTTACAGGGTCTGGGATGTGGGGGGTTCTAGCTAGTGTTGTTACAGGGTCTGGGGCAGGGGGGAGGAGGGTTCTAGCTAGTGTTGTTACAGGGTCTGGGATGGGGGGGGCTGCTAGTGTTGTTACAGGGTCTGGGATGTAGGGGGGTTCTAGCTAGGGTTGTTACAGGGTCTGGGATGGGGGGGGGCTGCTAGTGTTGTTACAGGGTCTGGAATGTAGGGGGGTTCTAGCTAGTGTTGTTACAGGGCCTGGGATGTGGGGGGGCTGCTAGTGTTGTTACAGGGTCTGGGATGGGGGGGGGGGTTATAGCTAGTGTTGATACAGGGTATGGGATGTGGGGGGTTCTAGCTAGTGGTGTTACAGGGTCTGGGATGGGGGGGGGTTCTAGCTAGTGTTGATACAGGGTCTGGGATGGGGGGGGGGTTATAGCTAGTGTTGATACAGGGTCTGGGATGTGGGGGGTTCTAGCTAGTGTTGATACAGGGTCTGGGATGGGGGGGTTCTAGCTAGTGTTGTTACAGGGTCTGGGATGGGGGGGGGGGTTCTAGCTAGTGTTGTTACAGGGTCTGGGATGGGTGGGGGGGGCTGCTAGTGTTGTTACAGGATCTGGGATGTGGGGGGGGGGTTCTAGCTAGTGTTGATACAGGGTCTGGGATGTGGGGGGGGTTATAGCTAGTGTTGATACAGGGTCTGGGATGTAGGGGGGGGGGGGTTATAGCTAGTGTTGATACATGGTATGGGATGTGGGGGGTTCTAGCTAGTGTTGTTACAGGGTCTGGGATGGGGGGGGGCTGCTAGTGTTGATACAGGGTCTGGGATGTGGGGGGGTTCTAGCTAGTGTTGTTACAGGGTCTGGGGTGTAGGGGGGGGGGGGTTATAGCTAGTGTTGTTACAGGGTCTGGGATGGGGGGGCTGCTAGTGTTGTTACAGGGTCTGGGATGTGGGGGGGGGGGGGTTCTAGCTAGTGTTGTTACAGGGTATGGGATGTGGGGGGTTATGGCTAGTGTTGTTACAGGGTCTGGGATGTGGGGGGTTCTAGCTAGTGTTGTTACAGGGTCTGGGATGTAGGGGGGTTCTAGCAGGTGTTGTTACAGGGTCTGGGATGTGGGGGGGCGGGGGTTATAGCTAGTGTTGATACAGGGTCTGGGATGTGGGGGGTTCTAGCTAGTGTTGTTACAGGGTCTGGGATGTGGGGGGTTCTAGCTAGTGTTGTTACAGGGTATGGGATGTGGGGGGTTCTAGCTAGTGTTGTTACAGGGTCTGGAATGTGGGGGGTTCTAGCTGGTGTTTTTACAGGATCTGGGATGTGGGGGGGGTTCTAGCTAGTGTTGTTACAGGGTCTGGGATGGGGGGAGGGTTCTAGCTAGTGTTGTTACAGGGTCTGGGATGGGGGGGTTCTAGCTAGTGTTGTTACAGAGTCTGGGATGGGGGGGGGGGGGGGTTCTAGCTAGTGTTGTTACAGGGTCTGGGATGGGGGGGGGTTCTAGCTAGTGTTGTTACAGGGTCTGGGATGGGGGGGGGTTCTAGCTAGTGTTGTTACCGGGTCTGGGATGGGGGGGGGGTTCTAGCTAGTGTTGTTACAGGGTCTGGGATGGGGGGGTTCTAGCTAGTGTTGATACAGGGTCTGGGATGGGGGGGTTCTAGCTAGTGTTGTTACAGGGTCTGGGATGGGGGGGTTCTAGCTAGTGTTGTTACAGGGTCTGGGATGGGGGGGTTCTAGCTAGTGTTGTTACAGGGTCTGGGATGGGGGGGTTCTAGCTAGTGTTGTTACAGGATCTGGGATGGGGGGGTTCTAGCTAGTGTTGATACAGGGTCTGGGATGTAGGGGGGTTCTAGCTAGTGTTGATACAGGGTCTGGGATGGGGGGGGGGTCTAGCTAGTGTTGATACAGGGTCTGGGATGGGGGGGGTTCTAGCTAGTGTTGTTACAGGGTCTGGGATGTAGAGGGGTTCTAGCTAGTGTTGATACAGGGTCTGGGATGTAGGGGGGTTCTAGCTAGTGTTGATACAGGGTCTGGGATGGGGGGGGGGTCTAGCTAGTGTTGATACAGGGTCTGGGATGGGGGGGTTCTAGCTAGTGTTGTTACAGGGTCTGGGATGTGGGGGGTGCTGCTAGTGTTGTTACAGGGTCTGGAATGTGGGGGGTTCTAGCTAGTGTTGTTACAGGGTCTGGGATGGGGGGGTTCTAGCTAGTGTTGTTACAGGGTCTGGGATGTGGGGGGGGGGGGGGGTTCTAGCTAGTGTTGTTACAGGGTCTGGGATGTGGGGGGGGGGGGGTTCTAGCTAGTGTTGTTGCAGGGTCTGGGATGTGGGGGGGGGGGGTTCTAGCTAGTGTTGTTACAGGGTCTCGGATTGGGGCATTCTAGCTAGTGTTGTTACAGGGTCTGGGATGTGGGGGGGGTTCTAGCTCGTGTTGTTACAGGGTCTGGGATTTGCGGGTTCTAGCTAGTGTTGTTACAGGGTCTCGGATGGGGGGGGGTTCTAGCTAGTGTTGTTACAGGGTCTGGGATGTGGGGGGGGGGGGGGGGGTTCTAGCTAGTGTTGTTACAGGGTCTGGGATGTGGGGGGGGGGGTTCTAGCTAGTGTTGATACAGGGTTTGGGATGGGGGGGGGTTATAGCTAGTGTTGATACAGGGTCTGGGATGTGGGGGGTTCTAGCTAGTGTTGATACAGGGTCTGGGATGGGGGGGTTCTAGCTAGTGCTGTTACAGGGTCTGGGATGGGGGGGGGTTCTAGCTAGTGTTGTTACAGGGTCTGGGATGGGGGGGGGGCGCTGCTAGTGTTGTTACAGGATCTGGGATGTGGGGGGGGGGGGGTTCTAGCTAGTGTTGATACAGGGTCTGGGATGTGGGGGGGGGTTATAGCTAGTGTTGATACAGGGTCTGGGATGTAGGGGGGGGGGTTATAGCTAGTGTTGATACATGGTATGGGATGTGGGGGGTTCTAGCTAGTGTTGTTACAGGGTCTGGGATGGGGGGGGGCTGCTAGTGTTGATACAGGGTCTGGGATGTGGGGGGGTTCTAGCTAGTGTTGTTACAGGGTCTGGGGTGTAGGGGGGGGGTTATAGCTAGTGTTGTTACAGGGTCTGGGATGGGGGGGCTGCTAGTGTTGTTACAGGGTCTGGGATGTGGGGGGGGGGGGTTCTAGCTAGTGTTGTTACAGGGTATGGGATGTGGGGGGTTATGGCTAGTGTTGTTACAGGGTCTGGGATGTGGGGGGTTCTAGCTAGTGTTGTTACAGGGTCTGGGATGTAGGGGGGTTCAAGCAGGTGTTGTTACAGGGTCTGGGATGTGGGGGGGCGGGGGTTATAGCTAGTGTTGATACAGGGTCTGGGATGTGGGGGGTTCTAGCTAGTGTTGTTACAGGGTCTGGGATGTGGGGGGTTCTAGCTAGTGTTGTTACAGGGTCTGGAATGTGGGGGGTTCTAGCTGGTGTTTTTACAGGATCTGGGATGTGGGGGGGGGTTCTAGCTAGTGTTGTTACAGGGTCTGGGATGGGGGGGGGTTCTACCTAGTGTTGTTACAGGGTCTGGGATGGGGGGGTTCTAGCTAGTGTTGTTACAGAGTCTGGGATGGGGGGGGGGGGTTCTAGCTAGTGTTGTTACAGGGCCTGGGATGGGGGGGGGTTCTAGCTAGTGTTGTTACAGGGTCTGGGATGGGGGGGGTTCTAGCTAGTGTTGTTACAGGGTCTGGGATGGGGGGGTTCTAGCTAGTGTTGATACAGGTTCTGGGATGGGGGGGTTCTAGCTAGTGTTGTTACAGGGTCTGGGATGGGGGGGTTCTAGCTAGTGTTGTTACAGGGTCTGGGATGGGGGGGTTCTAGCTAGTGTTGTTACAGGATCTGGGATGGGGGGGTTCTAGCTAGTGTTGTTACAGGGTCTGGGATGTAGAGGGGTTCTAGCTAGTGTTGATACAGGGTCTGGGATGTAGGGGGGTTCTAGCTAGTGTTGATACAGGGTCTGGGATGGGGGGGGGTCTAGCTAGTGTTGATACAGGGTCTGGGATGGGGGGGGTTCTAGCTAGTGTTGTTACAGGGTCTGGGATGTAGAGGGGTTCTAGCTAGTGTTGATACAGGGTCTGGGATGTAGGGGGGTTCTAGCTAGTGTTGATACAGGGTCTGGGATGGGGGGGGGGGTCTAGCTAGTGTTGATACAGGGTCTGGGATGGGGGGGGTTCTAGCTAGTGTTGTTACAGGGTCTGGGATGTGGGGGGTGCTGCTAGTGTTGTTACAGGGTCTGGAATGTGGGGGGTTCTAGCTAGTGTTGTTACAGGGTCTGGGATGGGGGGGTTCTAGCTAGTGTTGTTACAGGGTCTGGGATGTGGGTGGGGGGGGGTTCTAGCTAGTGTTGTTACAGGGTCTCGGATGGGGGGGGTTCTAGCTAGTGTTGTTACAGGGTCTGGGATGTGGGGGGGGGGGGGGGGGGGGTCTAGCTAGTGTTGTTACAGGGTCTGGGATGTGGGGGGGGGGGGGGGGTTCTAGCTAGTGTTGTTACAGGGTCTCGGATTGGGGCATTCTAGCTGGTGTTGTTACAGGGTCTGGGATGTGGGGGGGGTTCTAGCTCGTGTTGTTACAGGGTCTGGGATTTGCGGGTTCTAGCTAGTGTTGTTACAGGGTCTCGGATGGGGGGGGTTCTAGCTAGTGTTGTTACAGGGTCTGGGATGTGGGGGGGGGGGGGGGGGGTTCTAGCTAGTGTTGTTACAGGGTCTGGGATGTGGCGGGGGGGGGGGGGGGGTTCTAGCTAGTGTTGTTACAGGGTCTCGGATTGGGGCATTCTAGCTAGTGTTGTTACAGGGTCTGGGATGTGGGGGGGGTTCTAGCTCGTGTTGTTACAGGGTCTCGGATTGGGGCATTCTAGCTAGTGTTGTTACAGGGTCTGGGATGTGGGGGGGGTTCTAGCTCGTGTTGTTACAGGGTCTGGGATTTGCTGGTTCTAGCTAGTGTTGTTACAGGGTCTGGGATGGGGGGGTTCTAGCTAGTGTTGTTACAGGGTCTGGGCCAGATGCTTGTAACTGGCATCTGGCCCAGCCTGCCCAATGCACCCTTACCACAGCTTATAGCCAGTAACAAGGCAGTCATACCACCCTTACCACAGTTTATAGCCAGTAACAAGCCAGTCATACCACCCTTACCACAGCTTATAGCCAGTAACAAGCCAGTCATACCACCCTTACCACAGCTTATAGCCAGTAACAAGGCAGTCATACCACCCTTACCACAGTTTATAGCCAGTAACAAGCCAGTCATACCACCCTTACCACAGCTTATTGCCAGTAACAAGGTAGTCATACCATCCTTACCACTGCTTATAGCCAGTAACAAGGCAGTCATACCACTCTTACCACAGCTTATAGCCAGTAACAAGTCAGTCATACCACCCTTACCACAGCTTATAGCCAGTAACAAGGCACCCTTACCACAGCTTATAGCCAGTAACAAGGCACCCTTACCACAGCTTATAACCAGTAACAAGGCAGTCATTCCACCCTTACCACAGATTATAGCCAGTAACAAGGCACCCTTACCACAGCTTATAGCCAGTAACAAGGCCGTCATACCACCCTTACCACAGCTTATAGCCAGTAACAAGGCACCCGTACCACAGTTTATAGCCAGTAACAAGGCAGCCGGCTCAATGTATCCATATGACTGATAAACCAGTATCTTATAGCCAGTAACAAGGCAGCCGGCCCAATGTGTCCGTATGACTGATAAACCAGTATCTTATAGCCAGTAACAAGGCAGCCGGCCCAATGTGTCCGTATGACTGATACACCAGTATCTTATAGCCAGTAACAAGGCAGCCGGCCCAATGTGTCCGTATGACCGATACACCAGTATCTTATAGCCAGTAACAAGGCAGCCGGCCCAATGTGTCCGTATGACTGATAAACCAGTATCTTATAGCCAGTAAACATCATCCCGCCCAAAATGCAGACCAGTAATTTACAGCAGATGTCTTTCTGGAACAGAATGTCTGTTTTTACTAATTCATCGTATTTAATTTCGGCTAGGCCTAATTAAAATAATATCCTTGCTTTCGGGTGAATATTAGCTTCATAATATTAAATTCTCAAACCCTCTTAGCTGTTAATCGTTAATCCAAGGCAAATTAATTAATTTTGCCCCTCAAAAAATATCCTTAATGTGAAATCACATCTATACTTTGTGGTGTAACTGTCAAAATAACCCACTTACACTCACTGGTGTTGTCCCTTTTCTCTGTAAACGGATTTGGGGAGAACAATATTGGCATCCATTAGACATAACAGATTGACTGATGTTCCCCAGACCCTCCCAGACACACAGACTCGGCGTGGTGGTTAGTTATGGCCTGGTCTCAGATCTGTTTGTGTTTTCTAGAACACAAAATGTGACAATGACCATAGGAGTTGGCAAGATATTCAAAACAGATCTATGCCTATTGTGACTCTGAAGAGAGAGAGAGAGAGGCGTCAGTCCAGGATTAGCGACCAGCGGCTCCATGTCAGTGAGTGAAAGGCTACGAGCATGCTGGACGGACAGACAGACATGGCTGTGGGTCTTATCGGTGATAAACACACACACACACACACTCGGGTCATGGCACACTTCTACAGGGGATGATAAGACAACGGGACGGATTTCTGTCACCTGTGGGGACATGATGCCGACCTCTGGCCGGGTCACACAATCCCAAAACTCTGTGACACGTGAAACGCCTCATGCACCTGCAGACACACACTCTGCCAGACCAACGACTTATACTTTAATCGCCTTCAGATGACGATCATGTCATGTCAGTGATTTAGGGGATAAGCAGACTCTGGTACATTGCGTATGTTGATATTTGTTGGGTGAGTCCGAGATAAAGAGTTGAAATTGAGATGTATTATAACTAATAAACTCTTGATTTTATGTTTACACAAGTCATTGGCGACATTTATTATTATTGATTTATTTCACCTTTACTTAACCAGGTAGGCTAGTTGAGAACACCTTTATTTAACCAGGTAGGCTAGTTGAGAACACCTTTATTTAACCAGGTAGGCTAGTTGAGAACACCTTTATTTAACCAGGTAGGCCAGTTGAGAACACCTTTATTTAACCAGGTAGGCCAGTTGAGAACACCTTTATTTAACCAGGTAGGCTAGTTGAGAACACCTTTATTTAACCAGGTAGGCTAGTTGAGAACACCTTTATTTAACCAGGTAGGCCAGTTGAGAACACCTTTATTTAACCAGGTAGGCTAGTTGAGAACACCTTTATTTAACCAGGTAGGCTAGTTGAGAACACCTTTATTTAACCAGGTAGGCTAGTTGAGAACACCTTTATTTAACCAGGTAGGCTAGTTGAGAACACCTTTATTTAATCAGGTAGGCTAGTTGAGAACACCTTTATTTAACCAGGTAGGCCAGTTGAGAACACCTTTATTTAACCAGGTAGGCCAGTTGAGAACACCTTTATTTAACCAGGTAGGCTAGTTGAGAACAAGTTCTCATGTACAACTGCAACCTGGCCAAGACATTGCAATTAGAGATGAAACAATAGAGGATTAACACTCATGCTGCCTTGATAAAGGCATTTCAATACAAGAGTAATGTCCACCACATCACTGACAGGAGTATACAGGACATCATGTTTTACAGTGTTTTGTCTATTCTCTAGTTATTGTTCCACTCTATGAGGTTACGAACCAGGACTCTGCTGATTCCAACCAATTCACCACAAAACCAATTCACCACTAAATCAATTCACCACAAAACCAATTCACCACAAAACCCAATTCACCACAAAACCAATTCACCACAAAACCAATTCACCACAAAACCAATTCACCACAAAACCCAATTCACCACAAAACCAATTCACCACAAAACCAATTCACCACAAAACCAATTCACCACAAAACCAATTCACAACAAAACCAATTCACCACAAAACCCAATTCACCACAAAACCAATTCACCACAAAACCAATTCACCACAAAACCAATTCACCACAAAACCAATTCACCACAAAACCAATTCACCACAAAACCCAATTCACCACAAAACCAATTCACCACAAAACCAATTCACCACACCAATTCTCTAGTTATTGTTCCACTCTATGAGGTTACGAACCAGGACTCTGCTGATTCCAACCAATTCACCACAAAACCAATTCACCACTAAATCAATTCACCACAAAACCAATTCACCACAAAACCAATTCACCACAAAACCAATTCACCACAAAACCAATTCAGCTTAAACCAATTCACCATAGCAGTGTGGCTTGTGACCATGCATCGAGCCCTTACACTCCAGCCCTGGCTTACTCTAGCCTTCCCAGGCCAGCGGACAGTTAGCCATGTAGGCCAGGCCTGGCTATGTAATGAGGAACCTACCTGGGCTGTCACCTGAGCTGTACCTCTCCCCGCGAGGCCGTCTGGGCCGGGCTCCTGTAACCTTGCTCCTTATCTTATCTCCTATTGTAACCTGGCTGTAATAACCTCTCTCATTATCTTATCTCCCATTGTAACCTGGCTGTTATAGCCTCTCTCTCATGATGGATGATGTTCCTGTCTGATTACAGCGGGACAAAACACCCAGAGATCACCTTTCTACTGTATAGCCAAAAGGCCAAGTCCTCCAGCCCTCATCCACTCTGCTAGGGGACCAAGTCCTCCAGCCCTCATCCACTCTGCCAGGGGACCAAGTCCTCCAGCCCTCATCCACTCTGCCAGGGGACCAAGTCAGTCCTAGCCCTCTGCCAGAGGCAGAAGAAGTTAGTTGGCCCTGGCCCCTGCTACAGGGCTATGATTGGAAATTCACTTAAATGCACTCTTTTGTCAAGGTGCCAAAACATAATGGAAGAGTTTTTATAGGTGACTGATCATCGATTATCAAGGAAGGCACACTCATCGAAAGGTGTCTCTTTCAGATTTGAGCTAAATTTATAATTTAATCGATTGATCGAAAGATTCTTCATTACAAGGAAATCAGCACATAAACCCACTATCTATATCATGTACCCCTGATAAGATACAGACAGAGAGGAACAACTCTCCCGAGTACTAGATAGGAATAGACTAGAGTTCTGTATGGTGCGAGCTGAGGCAAAACCCACAGGAAGGAAAAACACAGAGTATAAATCATTCAAAAACAGTCTCCTCTGCCTGAGATCAGGTCACTGTCCTGCCTTGTATAAATCAGATTGGTAACCTGTGCTCTTTTTTACCTGAGACACTGAGTCCCATCTCTCTATGCCCCCGGTGAGGACAGACGGGTCATTATCCATGCCACAGGGGACAAAGACGAGCCGGCACCCGATTCCCCCTCTGCCCCCGTCGCCGGGCCGGTGTCTGGTTACAGCGGCAACGACACACGGCAACCCCGGGATGTTGCCGGGGCCCGGGTTCATCTCTGACCTCGGCGAGCGGTAGGTTGCTCACCAAATCACATTAAAGTTTCAGAAGGCCCAAAGGTCCCAGTCAGCAGTGTTAACAGCACCATTGTCCCCCAGTCCTCCCGGCTCAAAGGACCAGTGTAACGTGGCACTTGTATGTCCCCCTCACTGCCACCCCCCTGGATCTCACAGATAGAGTATCCCTCCCCGTGCACAGAGGGATGTGTGTGTTTGTATGTGTTCACCTAGGGGGGCTGGCATCCTAGCAGGGGATACACTGTGTTCCCCCCCCCCCCCCCCCCCCAAAAAAAATAGCCATGTTATATTTTTGTTTCAATCCCATTTATTTTGGGGGGGAATGAAGTGCTTGTGTTGAGACGGAGACTGAGCGGTTAGTGATGTGTTGTTGTGTTAGCAGGAAAGTTCAGTTCATGCTTTAACGGGATGTGATCAGGCTCTGTCTGGTCTGGCTCAGATCAAGGGATTGCTGTGAGGCACATTAAAGGTGTATCACATTAAACCTGCTCCTGTCTCATGTAATCACAAGAGCACAGAGACAAGGTAAAAGGTATTTCCCTGTACTGTACCGTTGCTATGAGCTCATCCTTCTACACCCAACTGTAAATCTACATACTCATTCGCTATCAGGTTTTTTGTTACCCAATCGGGTTGCTTTACCAAACTAGATTTTATTGTAATCTGCAAAATGACAAAATATATATTTTTTAAATCCTCAGCTGGCGGGCATTGTAAGAGAAATGTCCACTCTCTTTAAGAGAATACAGTATTTGTCTACTTGGGCTGTTGTTTATTACAGGCAGCCCAATTCTGATATTTTGCCCAATTATGGGCAAAATAAATAATCTGATTAGTCAAAGGACCAATTAGTTTTAAAAAATCTATCAGAATGTTGCAATCGCTTTTCTGTTTGGTTTCCTCAACAGGTTGCAACCGATATTTAGCAGCACTATCCATAAAGATCACACCATGGCCATCTGTCATATAAAGTCTCTAAATCTCTAAGACCCTGGGGTTAACTACTGTTGACTGTTACAATGGGAGATAATGTAATGATTATTGCTTTGGGCTTTCTTGTTCGACAGCATGAAAACAAACTGTATTTGCACCAGACAAAAGAACACCTGCTACAGATAATTGTGCCATCACAGCAAAGGCTATTTTTTTGTAAACGGCAGATGATTTATACAGTGGAAATATTCAGTTTACAATTGTAGTTGAGGGATTGCAGCCAGCATTGGAAAAAAGAATACTACAAACAATGAATACGAAATCAAGCAGCTATCAGTCACACGTCTCCCCGAAAAACAAACGTGGAGTACAGAGACCCAGGTCACTCCATTCTGCTTTCAACTACCATTCCTCAACATATAATGTGTTGGCTCAAAGACTATTTTGTCTAGTAATTATTTAGTCCTTCATTGTGGTATGTGTAGGCTTTCAATGAGATAGAATCATTTAAAAAAAAACTGCGACCACAAAACCTGAAACACACAATATGCCTCAATTCACAGAGGTCTCTGAGGATGTGTAATAGTTCTTGAAAACAGTCTGGTTATTCATCATCCGGAAAAAACCCCAGATATACTCAAAGATGATTTATGTGAATTAAAGACGCTTAGTGATTCCACATTTTGCTAAACAGTAGTTGAAAATAATTTGAAGACTACATATACAATTATTGCAATATACTTGCAAAATTAATACTTGCTAAATTAGATTAGCCTACTTATGTTCCCGGGATGTTCTATAACATTACCCGCAACACTGTGCCCTCAGCCACAGGCTATGGAGCCGATTGCTGTCAGTCACACTACATTAAATCCAATGCAGGTCAAAAGTTTTAGATTTAACTCTGTGCTGCCATCTAGTGGTAACGTATCTACATACACACACACTCTGCAAGATTCACCAGTGTAATTATAAACAGGCCCTATATAATGTTGTCTCATGCGCTTACATGTGATATAATGTGATTGGCTACAGCACTACAATATGATACAAAACTAAATGTATTAAAACGACAATGTATCCATTGATTGTAATGGGTATGCCAATACTGTATTTTTAGGGGGTAATGTGGCCATAGGATTCTTGTGTCCATAGTACACAATGTCCTACACAGGAATATAAATAACCAATGTTTGTTGAATTATTTATCATGAAGGATTAGGCTCATTTAAAAGAAGGTCAAATTCACTAGAGAAAAAAACAACACAACGGTGAATGTCAGCCTTATATATATATATATATATATATATATATATATATATATATATGTAATCATTTGTTAAAACATTCCATTGCTGTCTTCAACAAATAAATATCAGTGATCTTTGATGAGTTTTGAAGTGTTTGTACATCTCTTGCCTGGACAATCCTTTCCTTATTTTATTTTTGACGTAACGCGTCGGTCCGTATGACGCCGCATCTCTTTGTTGGTCCAGCGGCAGCTGCGCTCATGTTGTTGTAGCTACTCTCTCTCTCTCTGGAAATATTTTTCTCTTTCGAAATATTTCGTCTCTTGTTTTCGTCGCGGCCTGTACACATCCTAGTATCTAGCGTTTGGTGTCATACCTTGTCACAATATCAAGTTAAACCGAGTAATGGACTCAGACGAAGGGTACAATTATGAATTCGACGAGGAGGAAGAGGAATGCAGCGAAGACAGCGCCGAGGAGGATCCCGAAGACGACACCCTGGAAGTGGAGTTGGATGATCCTGTTGTGGCCGGTGGAGAACGAGATGAATGTGGGGAGACCGGAGGCAGTGGCCTAGGGCCCGGTCAAGACGAAGAGGATTATCGGTTCGAGGTTTTGACTGCTGAACAGATCCTTCAGCATATGGTCGAGTGTATCAGGGAGGTCAATGATGTCATCCAGGTGAGGTGAAGGAAAGGCCGAGGATGTTGGGTCTCGGTAGGCCGCAAATTGTAAAAACGTAAACAGCTAATTATTTACCGATTTAGTTTACTGTCCATCACAAACAATCGTAGGTGACTGTAAGCCTCAACGTATGTTAGCCTGTTTGTTAGCTAACCTTACCTAACTAGTTACAAACTACCGTTAGTAACGTTACCTTAGTTTAGGTACTGTAGCTAAATTACTCCGACTTCCATTTCAACAAACTGTTACTGTAGCTAACCAGCTAACTAAATTAATGGTATCTGTCTGGTAGGGAAGCTGACAAAATGTTTTCTCTTTAGTTGAGTCAATTAAGGTTAGCTAACGAACCAATAACACCATGTTATATCTCTTGAATGACTAGTGCGCCTGGTTCAACGAGAGATAAGTGAGTTGTCAACTCTGCCAAGATGCTGACCCAACTAGCTACAGTAAGATGAAGTAAAAAAAATAATAATAATAATAACTATTAGACCCAGCCAGAAAAGCTAGCTAGTTTGGCTAGTCATCTTTGTCATTTCCCCTGTTGCCTACAACGTAGCTATTACAACACTGTCATCAACAGTATTTGTCTACTATCATGGCATCAAAATGGCGAAGTAGCTAACGTTACTGAGCTATTTAATTTTTTGTTGAAATCCTATCAGCCCCCCCTGTGTGTCCATAGTTTCACCTGGATTATCAACTAGCTCTCTTTGCTATCTTTACTTTCCACTGTCTGATTTTTTTTGAGGCCTGTGCGCCTGAAACAACATGGCCGAACCTTGATTCCCACTTCTGTCAGCCACTGAGTTTGTCTGCAATGAATTGCAGATTTATTTTTAAATATATAAATCCTATTATTAGACACATTTTGAACAATAATAGCCCTATTTTGTCTGTGTAACTGACATGACCGTACTGCTAGTTACCGGTTAGTGTGTTATAATCCAATGCTAAATAGCTAGCTAGTTAAGTGGCTGTCTTTTAATAAAAGGTATGAAGCTTTCCCGGAGGACGTATAAATGTGTATTTTGCCTCCTCATTTTTTGTTACTCTTCTCTAGAACCCTGCAACGATAACAAGAATACTTCTTAGTCACTTCAATTGGGACAAAGAGAAACTGATGGAAAGGTTAGTCGTGACATTGGCTCTTGTATGATTTGTTGTAAAAAAACAGTGTAATCTTCTTGGCTCTATTAGTGCCATCATTGTGTTAGGTTAGGTGGTCTGTTGAATGGCAATATGGTCTGGTATTAAATATGAATAGACAGCATTACACAAGGAAATTGAATTGATCAAATTAATTGTCTGTTTACCAATTTTACTGCAGGCCCTTTTTAATGCTCCATTTGCGCTATGTCCAATAGTTAAAAGTCCCGAGATCTGGCACATGTATCGCCTTTGTCTTGGTGCTCTAGTTTGGCTATGACCTATTGCCTTTCTATGTAACCGTTTGTTCTAGCATGACCTAAAGACCCTATTCTAGTGAATAATACACCAGCCAATTAAAGTAGCGTGTTTCCCAGCCAGTGATGACATGTCTTCTCTCACTAGATATTTTGATGGGAACCTTGACAAATTGTTCTCGGAATGCCATGTCATCAACCCCAGTAAGAAGTCGAGGACGCGGCTGATGAACACGAGGTCCTCTGCTCAGGATCTTCCCTGTCAGATCTGCTACCTGAACTACCCAAACTCGGTCAGTACCCTACTCTGAAGGGAGAGATGCACAACTCCCTATCCGCTAGGCAGTAGTGTACATCTGAAAGGATCAGGACATGCCAAGTCAGATCTCCTACCTGAACTACCCAAACTCAGTTAGTCAGTATTATGAAGGGAGACACCCCCTAGCCTCTAACCCTTACCCCCTAGCCTCTTACCCTTACCCCCTAGCCTCTTACCCTTACCCCCTAGCCTCTTACCCTTACCCCCTAGCCTCATACCCTTACCCCCTAGCCTCTTACCCCCTAGCCGCTAACCCTTACCCCCTAGCCGCTAACCCTTACCCCCTAGCCTCTTACCCTTACTCCCTAGCCTCTTACCCGCTAACCCATACCCCCTAGTCTCTAACCCATACCCCCTAGTCTCTAACCCATACCCCCTAGCCTCTAACCCATACCCCCTAGCCTCTAACCCATACCCCCTAGCCTCTAACCCTTACCCCCAAGCCTCTTACCCTTACCCCCTAGCCTCTAACCCATACCCCTGAGCCTCTAACCCATACCCCCTAGCCTCTTACCCTTACCCCCTAGCCTCTATGACTGAATCTTCATCTTCCTCTCCCACAGTACTTCACTGGCCTGGAGTGTGGACACAAGTTCTGCATGCAGTGTTGGGGTGACTACTTGACTACCAAAATCATTGAGGAGGGGATGGGACAGGTAAGCACCACAAACACCTTTTTTGTTTAACCAGAGAAAATACCCTTACGGTAAGAAACCCTTGGTGGGCGGGGCCTGGCAAGAGGTCAGCAGGAAGTAGTCAAGAAGAAAGCAATGCAATAGCACAGACAAAACGTTAATACAATGACCTTTATACATGCGCTTATTCATTCATACATACATACATACTGACATACATACAGCATACATTCATACACACAGCATGTATCGTTACCATGGACTGTAAACTCTTATTCTGACTCAGGAAAAGCGATCATTGGGCTTTTGTTGAGATGTGAAAAAATCTCACCATGTTTCCTTTCTCTTTCCTTAAAAAAAAAAAATAGACAATTTCCTGCCCGGCTCACAGCTGTGATATATTGGTGGACGACAACACAGTCATGTAAGTGTTACGTCTCTCTACATTCCACAGCAGGTAGACTAGCGGTTACAGCGTTGGGACAGTCACTGAAAGGTTGCTGGTTTCCAAATACCCGCGCCGTCAAGATGAACAATCTGTCTGTGCCCTTGAGCAAGACACTTAACCCCGATTTGCTCCAGGGGCTCCTTACTACTATGGAGGACCCTGTAAAAAAACAACACATTTCACTGCATCTATCCGCTCTGTGACAGTAAAGCCTTTCATATTTATTATTATTATTAAGTTTCAGCATTACATACACGCTGCTAGTTCTACACGCTGCTAGTTCTACACGCTGCTAGTTCTACACGCTGCTAGTTCTACACGCTGCTAGTTCTACACGCTGCTTGTTCTACACGCTGCTAGTTCTACACGCTGCTTGTTCTACACGCTGCTAGTTCTACACGCTGCTAGTTCTACACGCTGCTAGTTCTACACGCTGCTAGTTCTACACGCTGCTTGTTCTACACGCTGCTAGTTCTACACGCTGCTAGTTCTACACGCTGCTAGTTCTACACGCTGCTAGTTCTACACGCTGCTTGTTCTACACGCTGCTAGTTCTACACGCTGCTAGTTCTACACGCTGCTTGTTCTACACGCTGCTAGTTCTACACGCTGCTAGTTCTACACGCTGCTAGTTCTGCACGCTGCTAGTTCTACACGCTGCTAGTTCTACACGCTGCTAGTTCTACACGCTGCTAGTTCTACACGCTGCTTGTTCTACACGCTGCTAGTTCTACACGCTGCTTGTTCTACACGCTGCTAGTTCTACACGCTGCTAGTTCTACACGCTGCTAGTTCTACACGCTGCTAGTTCTACACGCTGCTAGTTCTGCACGCTGCTAGTTCTACACGCTGCTAGTTCTACACGCTGCTAGTTCTACACGCTGCTAGTTCTACACGCTGCTAGTTCTACACGCTGCTAGTTCTTCACGCTGCTAGTTCTGTACGCTGCTTGTTCTACACGGTGCTTGTTCTGCACGCTGCTAGTTCTACACGCTGCTAGTTCTGCACGCTGCTAGTTCTGCACGCTGCTAGTTCTGCGCGCTGCTAGTTCTGCGCGCTGCTAGTTCTACGCGCTGCTAGTTCTGCACGCTGCTAGTTCTGCACGCTGCTAGTTCTGCACGCTGCTAGTTCTGCACGCTGCTAGTTCTACACGCTGCTAGTTCTACACGCTGCTAGTTCTGCACGCTGCTAGTTCTACACGCTGCTAGTTCTGCACGCTGCTAGTTCTGCACGCTGCTTGTTCTGCACGCTGCTTGTTCTGCACGCTGCTAGTTCCTACACGCTGCTAGTTCCTACACGCTGCTAGTTCCTACACGCTGCTAGTTCCTACACGCTGCTAGTTCCTACACGCTGCTAGTTCCTACACGCTGTTAGTTCTACACGCTGCTAGTTCCTACACGCTGCTAGTTCCTACACGCTGCTAGTTCTAAACGCTGCTAGTTCTACACGCTGCTAGTTCTAAACGCTGCTAGTTCTACACGCTGCTAGTTCTACACGCTGCTAGTTCCTACACGCTGCTAGTTCTACACGCTGCTAGTTCTACGCGCTGCTAGTTCTACGCGCTGCTAGTTCTACGCGCTGCTAGTTCCTACACGCTGCTTGTTCTACACGCTGCTAGTTCTACACGCTGCTAGTTCTACACGCTGCTAGTTCTACACGCTGCTAGTTCTACACGCTGCTTGTTCTACACGCTGCTAGTTCCTACACGCTGCTAGTTCCTACACGCTGCTAGTTCTACACGCTGCTTGTTCTACACGTGAGAGTTGAAGATGTAGAGTAGCAGATGAGTTTTTATAAATCACATTTTTTTTGTTTTGTTGTATTTGTTCAAATCCACTACATTTGAATTATCATTTGAAAACCACATTATTTTCCTATAGGAGACTGATCACAGAGTCCAAGGTGAAGTTGAAGTACCAACACTTGATTACCAATAGTTTTGTAGAGGTAAGCTGTGTAATGTTCTTCATTGATTTTATATATATATATATACACACACACACACACACACACACACACATAGCATCTTGTGCTTTATATGTAGATGTCTGTACTCTAAAATACAATGTAGCCGTTTTCCATGTAAGCCTAGCTGTGAGAATATTGAATCTGTTCTTCAGATGTTAGATAATCTTGCTTGTTTGGGAGAAGAGGAGGATCGGCATGTAATTCCTTCTGCTTTTGTGTCCCACTTCTTATGTTCCTGTCCTCTCGTCCTCAGTGCAATCGGCTGTTAAAATGGTGCCCGGCGCCAGACTGTCATCACGTAGTCAAAGTCCAGTACCCAGATGCTAAGCCTGTGAGATGCACATGTGGCCGGCAGTTCTGGTAAGAGACAAGCCATACTATGACTTAAAATTCCCTGCTTATTGGTTTTGTTTTTTGTTGTATATCACACCTTCTCTGGTATGTAAAGGACCATCTTACCACTAATACTCACACAGAAGACGTCTTGATTTTATTCACACACTGTTCTCAAAAACGCATGATGATATCTCCTGCCGTTGTCACACAAATGGAATCCTATAAAAAAAAAAGTTATTGATTTTAATGGTTACATGTGGATCTTTATTTCAACCCAATTCATTTGCAGCTTCAATTGTGGCGAGAACTGGCATGATCCCGTCAAGTGTAAGGTATGTCACAACGGAGTCTAAATTCAACCCTCCCTGTCAGTGGTAATGTAATAGTGGTCAGACGCAGTCCACAAAAACAACTCTAACCCTTACCCCATATACATTTCATCTACTGTAGATCTGACAGGATAGGTGGTGGTAGCTTCACCTTGTCCCTTGATAGGATAGGTGGTGGTAGCTTCACTTTGTCCCCTGACAGGATAGGTGGTGGTAGCTTCACTTTGTCCCCTGACAGGATAGGTGGTGGTAGCTTCACCCTGTCCCCTGACAGGATAGGTGGTGGTAGCTTCACCATGTCCCCTACCAGGATAGGTGGTGGTAGCTTCACCTTGTCCCCTGACAGGATAGGTGGTGGTAGCTTCACCTTGTCCCCTGACAGGATAGGTGGTGGTAGCTTCACCTTGTCCTCTGATATGATAGGTGGTGGTAGCTTCACCTTGTCCCCTACCAGGATAGGTGGTGGTAGCTTCACCTTGTCCCCTGACAGGATAGGTGGTGGTAGCTTCACCTTGTCCCCTGACAGGATAGGTGGTGGTAGCTTTACCTTGTCCCCTGACCGGATAGGTGGTGGTAGCTTCACCTTGTCCCCTGACAGGATAGGTGGTGGTAGCTTCACCTTGTCCCCTGACCGGATAGGTGGTGGTAGCTTCACCTTGTCCCCTGACAGGATAGGTGGTGGTAGCCTCACCTTGTCCTCTACCAGGATAGGTGGTGGTAGCTTCACCTTGTCCCCTGATAGGATAGGTGGTGGTAGCTTCACCTTGTCCTCTACCAGGATAGGTGGTGGTAGCTTCACCTTGTCCCCTGATAGGATAGGTGGTGGTAGCTTCACCTTGTCCCCTGACAGGATAGGTGGTGGTAGCTTCACCTTGTCCCCTACCAGGATAGGTGGTGGTAGCTTCACCTTGTCCCCTACCAGGATAGGTGGTGGTAGCTTCACCTTGTCCCCTGACAGGATAGGTGGTGGTAGCTTCACCTTGTCCCCTACCAGGATAGGTGGTGGTAGCTTCACCTTGTCCCCTACCAGGATAGGTGGTGGTAGCTTCACCTTGTCCCCTGACAGGATAGGTGGTGGTAGCTTCACCTTGTCCCCTGATAGGATAGGTGGTGGTAGCTTCACCTTGTCCCCTGACAGGATAGGTGGTGGTAGCTTCACCTTGTCCCCTGACAGGATAGGTGGTGGTAGCTTCACCTTGTCCCCTGACAGGATAGGTGGTGGTAGCTTCACCTTGTCCCCTGACAGGATAGGTGGTGGTAGCTTCACCTTGTCCCCTGACAGGATAGGTGGTGGTAGCTTCACCTTGTCCCCTGACAGGATAGGTGGTGGTAGCTTCACCATGTCCCCTACCAGGATAGGTGGTGGTAGCTTCACCTTGTCCCCTGACAGGATAGGTGGTGGTAGCTTCACCTTGTCCCCTGACAGGATAGGTAGAATGGTCACCATATTGCTTATCCTTTCAGGTCTCCACTAGTGACAATGGGTTGGTTCTAGATTGGGCCCTAGTCTACACATTCATGGTCAGTGGTAAAGTGTGCTTGGGACAGAGGTCCCCTGACAATAACATAGTTATACTGTAATATAGTTATCTTGGTGACTTTGAACTTGTTGTATTGAATCTCTTTGTTGTAATCTTTCAGTGGTTGAGGAAATGGATCAAGAAGTGTGACGATGACAGCGAGACGTCTAACTGGATCGCAGCCAATACACGGGTATTTAAAAAGACTTGGCTCTAAATACAATCCTGGTCTGTTTTTTTTATGGATCACTTGTGTGTCCTTCCCACAAAACCAGGTAGATTTGTATTTTGAGGATCTCTTTAAGCATTTTTAGGACTGGTTTCCCCCAGACACAGATTACGCCCTATTCCTGGACTAAAAAAGCATTCTCTGTGGATATTCTAGGCTTAATCTGTGTCAGGGAAACTGGCTCTTACATGTTGCTCTATAGTGCTGCCGCTTTGCGAACGATGACCTGTTACTGAGCCCCCATCTCTGCTTGGCCATCTGTCCCTCAGGAGTGCCCCAAATGCCACGTGACCATTGAGAAGGACGGCGGCTGCAACCACATGGTGTGTCGGAACCAGAGCTGCAAGGCAGAGTTCTGCTGGGTCTGCCTGGGGCCCTGGGAACCACACGGCTCTGCCTGGTGGGTGGATGGGTGGGGGATCTACCTCCTACTGACTAGTGCTATTTTACTGGAAGTCTATGGGTATCAGCGTTGGACTAGTAACCGGAAGGTCAAGTGCAAGTTCAAATCCCCGAGCTGACATGGTATAAATCTTTCGTTCTGCCCCTAAACAGGCAGTTCAGGGGCAGAGGCTGTTCCTAGGCCGTCATTGAAAATAAGAATTTGTTCTTAACTGACTTGCCTAGTTAAATAAAGGTTAAAAAAAAAATAATAATCTGCTAGTAAGATACCCATAGACTTGCAGTCATTGTGCTAATGCTAGTTAGCATTGGCTCGTGAAACTACCTCTAACTTCCTTCATACTGGCCACAGAAACATTAAAAGGGTATTGGCGAGTTCATCTGGAAGTTGATGAATGCCAACATTCAGAAGTGTCCCTTTTAGATTCCATTATTGTCCTTCTGCTTTATCCCAACACCCCAGAAAGACTCATGCAGGTTGGAGCGGGGGGGCTGCCTTACTTGGGCAGCCATGGAGCAGGTGTTGTGGTGGGGGGGGGGGGGGGGGGGGGTTAGGCCTCGACGGCAGGTGAAGGTATCTAGGACTTGTTGCTAGCACTTCTCCTGTTAAAAGCTCACTTCCGGACAGATTTTCTGTCAGACCCGGGATTCAAACTGGCATCCCTCCAGTTGCTGTAATAATGAAGGAAGCTACAACCATATGGGACTAAAATGTTTTTTAGTTTTTTTTCTCCTCTCACTAATTCCTAGCTCTGTGTTTATTGTAGGTACAACTGCAACCGCTACAATGAGGATGATGCCAAGGCAGCGAGGGACGCCCAAGAGGTAACAGTGAGTCATGGTGTCTTTAGTGTTCCTCACTGTAGACTAGAATCACAACACAGTCCTGGTCTTTGTTGACCATCATGTATAATGACATATTTCCTCATTCTCACAACAGTTCAGTGATGGTGTAGTGGTGGCTATGCTAGTGGTGGTGTAGTAGTGGTGGTGGCTATGCTAGTGACTGTTTAGTGGTGGTGGCTATGCTAGTGGTGGTGGCTATGCTAGTGACTGTTTAGTGGTGGTGGCTATGCTAGTGGTGGTGGCTATGCTAGTGACGGTGTACTAGTGGTGGCTATGCTAGTGACGGTGTACTAGTGGTGGCTATGCTAGTGGTGGCTATGCTAGTGGTGGCTATGCTAGTGGTGGCTATGCTAGTGACTGTTTAGTGGTGGTGGCTATGCTAGTGGTGGTGGCTATGCTAGTGACGGTGTACTAGTGGTGGCTATGCTAGTGACGGTGTACTAGTGGTGGCTATGCTAGTGGTGGCTATGCTAGTGGTGGTGTACTAGTGGTGGCTATGCTAGTGGTGGCTATGCTAGTGGTGGCTATGCTAGTGGCGGTGTAGTAGTGGTGGCTATGCTAGTGACTGTTTAGTGGTGGTGGCTATGCTAGTGGTGGTGGCTATGCTAGTGGTGGTGGCTATGCTAGTGGTGGCTATGCTAGTGGTGGTGTACTAGTCAAATCAAATCAAATTTTATTTGTCACTTACACATGGTTAGCAGATGTTAATGCGAGTGTAGCGAAATGCTTGTGCTTCTAGTTCCGACAATGCAGTAATAACAAGTAATCTAACTAACAATTCCAAAACTACTGTCTTGTACACAGTGTAAGGGGATAAAGAATATGTACATAAGGATATATGAATGAGTGATGGTACAGAGCAGCATAGGCAAGATACAGTAGATGGTATCGAGTACAGTATGTACAAATGAGATGAGTATGTAAACAAAGTGGCATAGTTTAAAGTGGCTAGTGATACATGTATTACATAAGGATACAGTCGATGATATAGAGTACAGTATATACGTATGCATATGAGATGAATAATGTAGGGTAAGTAACATTATATAAGGTAGCATTGTTTAAAGTGGCTAGTGATATATTTACATCATTTCCCATCAATTCCCATTATTGAAGTGGCTGGAGTTGAGTCAGTGTCAGTGTGTTGGCAGCAGCCACTCAGTGTTAGTGGTGGCTGTTTAACAGTCTGATGGCCTTGAGATAGAAGCTGTTTTTCAGTCTCTCGGTCCCAGCTTTGATGCACCTGTACTGACCTCGCCTTCTGGATGATAGCGGGGTGAACAGGCAGTGGCTCGGGTGGTTGATGTCCTTGATGATCTTTATGGCCTTCCTGTGACATCGGGTGGTGTAGGTGTCCTGGAGGGCAGGTAGTTTGCCCCCGGTGATGCGTTGTGCAGACCTCACTACCCTCTGGAGAGCCTTACGGTTGAGGGCGGAGCAGTTGCCGTACCAGGCGGTGATACAACCCGACAGGATGCTCTCGATTGTGCATCTGTAGAACTTTGTGAGTGCTTTTGGTGACAAGCCAAATTTCTTCAGCCTCCTGAGGTTGAAGAGGCGCTGCTGCGCCTTCTTCACGATGCTGTCTGTGTGAGTGGACCAATTCAGTTTGTCTGTGATGTGTATGCCGAGGAACTTAAAACTTGCTACCCTCTCCACTACTGTTCCATCGATGTGGATAGGGGGGTGTTCCCTCTGCTGTTTCCTGAAGTCCACAATCATCTCCTTAGTTTTGTTGACGTTGAGTGTGAGGTTATTTTCCTGACACCACACTCCGAGGGCCCTCACCTCCTCCCTGTAGGCCGTCTCGTCGTTGTTGGTAATCAAGCCTACCAATGTTGTGTCGTCCGCAAACTTGATGATTGAGTTGGAGGCGTGCGTGGCCACGCAATCGTGGGTGAACAGGGAGTACAGGAGAGGGCTCAGAACGCACCCTTGTGGGGCCCCAGTGTTGAGGATCAGCGGGGAGGAGTTGTTGTTGCCTACCCTCACCACCTGGGGGCGGCCCGTCAGGAAGTCCAGTACCCAGTTGCACAGGGCGTGGTCGAGACCCAGGGTCTCGAGCTTGATGACGAGCTTGGAGGGTACTATGGTGTTGAATGCCGAGCTGTAGTCGATGAACAGCATTCTCACATAGGTATTCCTCTTGTCCAGATGGGTTAGGGCAGTGTGCAGTGTGGTTGAGATTGCATAAGCAAATTGGAGTGGGTCTAGGGTGTCAGGTAGGGTGGAGGTGATATGGTCCTTGACTAGTCTCTCAAAGCACTTCATGATGACGGATGTGAGTGCTACGGGGCGGTAGTCATTTAGCTCAGTTACCTTAGCTTTCTTGGGAACAGGAACAATGGTGGCCCTCTTGAAGCATGTGGGAACAGCAGACTGGTATAGGGATTGATTGAATATGTCCGTAAACACACCGGCCAGCTGGTCTGCGCATGCTCTGAGGGCGCGGCTGGGGATGCCGTATGGGCCTGCAGCCTTGCGAGGGTTAACACGTTTAAATGTCTTACTCACCTCGGCTGCAGTGAAGGAGAGACCGCATGTTTTCGTTGCAGGCCGTGTCAGTGGCACTGTATTGTCCTCAAAGCGGGCAAAAAAGTTATTTAGTCTGCCTGGGAGCAAGACATCCTGGTCCGTGACTGGGCTGGATTTCTTCCTGTAGTCCGTGATTGACTGTAGACCCTGCCACATGCCTCTTGTGTCTGAGCCGTTGAATTGAGATTCTACTTTGTCTCTGTACTGGCGCTTAGCTTGTTTGATAGCCTTGCGGAGGGAATAGCTGCACTGTTTGTATTCGGTCATGTTACCAGACACCTTGCCCTGATTAAAAGCAGTGGATCGCGCTTTCAGTTTCACACGAATGCTGCCATCAATCCACGGTTTCTGGTTAGGGAATGTTTTAATCGTTGCTATGGGAACGACATCTTCAACGCATGTTCTAATGAACTCGCACACCGAATCAGCGTATTCGTCAATGTTGTTATCTGACGCAATACGAAACATCTCCCAGTCCACGTGATGGAAGCAGTCTTGGAGTGTGGAGTCGGCTTGGTCGGACCAGCGTTGGACAGACCTCAGCGTGGGAGCCTCTTGTTTTAGTTTCTGTCTGTAGGCAGGGATCAACAAAATGGAGTCGTGGTCAGCTTTTCCGAAAGGGGGGCGGGGCATGGCCTTATATGCGTCGCGGAAGTTAGAGTAACAATGATCCAAGGTCTTTCCACCCCTGGTTGCGCAATCGATATGCTGATAAAATTTAGGGAGTCTTGTTTTCAGATTAGCCTTGTTAAAATCCCCAGCTACAATGAATGCAGCCTCCGGATAAATCGTTTCCAGTTTGCAGAGAGTTAAATAAAGTTCGTTCAGAGCCATCGATGTGTCTGCTTGGGGGGGGATATATACGGCTGTGATTATAATCGAAGAGAATTCTCTTGGTAGATAATGCGTTCTACATTTGATTGTGAGGAATTCTAAATCAGGTGAACAGAAGGATTTGAGTTCCTGTATGTTTCTTTCATCACACCATGTCACGTTGGCCATGAGGCATACGCCCCCGCCCCTCTTCTTACCAGAAAGATGTTTGTTTCTGTCAGCGCGATGCGTGGAGAAACCCGTTGGCTGCACCGCTTCGGATAGAGTCTCTCCAGTGAGCCATGTTTCAGTGAAGCAAAGGACGTTACAGTCTCTGATGTCCCTCTGGAATGCTACCCTTGCTCGGATTTCATCAACCTTGTTGTCAAGAGACTGGACATTGGCAAGAAGAATGCTAGGGAGTGGTGCACGGTGTGCCCGTCTCCGGAGTCTGACCAGAAGACCGCCTCGTTTCCCTCTCTTTCGGAGTCGTTTTTTTGGGTCGCTGCATAGGATCCACTCCGTTGTCCTGTTTGTAAGGCAGAACACAGGATCCGCTTCGCGAAAAACATATTCTTGGTCGTACTGATGGTGAGTTGACGCTGATCTTATATTCAGTAGTTCTTCTCGACTGTATGTAATGAAACCTAAGATGACCTGGGGTACTAATGTAAGAAATAACACGTAAAAAAACAAAAAACTGCATAGTTTCCTAGGAACGCGAAGCGAGGCGGCCATCTCTGTCGGCGCCGGTGGTGGTGTAGTGGTGGCTATGCTAGTGATGGTGTATTGGTGGCTGTGGTGGTGTAGTGGTGGCGGTGTAGTGGTGGCTATGGTAGTGGTGGCTATGCTAGTGATGGTGTAGTGGTGGCTATGCTAGTGGTGGCTATGCTAGTGGTGGCTATGCTAGTGGCGGTGTAGTGGTGGCTATGCTAGTGGCGGTGTAGTGGTGGCCATGCTGGTGGCTATGCTAGTGGCTGTGTAGTGGTGGCTATGCTAGTGGTGGCTATGCTAGTGGTGGCTATGCTAGTGGTGGCTATGCTAGTGGCGGTGTAGTGGTGGCTATGCTAGTGGCGGTGTAGTGGTGGCCATGCTGGTGACGGTGTAGTGGTGGCTATGCTAGTGGCTGTGTAGTGGTGGCTATGCTAGTGGCTATGCTAGTGGTGGCCATGCTGGTGGCGGTGTAGTTGTGGCCATGCTGGTGGCGGTGTAGTGGTGGCTATGCTAGTGGCTGTGTAGTGGTGGCTATGCTAGTGGTGGCTATGCTAGTGGTGGTGTAGTGGTGGCTATGCTAGTGGCGGTGTAGTGGTGGCTATGCTAGTGGCGGTGTAGTGGTGGCTATGCTAGTGGCCCTTAGCTGTGGTATATTGGCACTATACCTCAACCCCCGAGGTGCCTTATTGCTATTATAAACTGGTTACCAACGTAATTAGAGCAGTGAAAATAAATGTTTTGTCATACCCGTGGTATACCACGGCTGTCAGCCAATCAGCATTCAGGGCTCGAACCACCCAGTTTATAATGGTGGTTATGCCTGTTATGGGGTACTGGTGGTTATGCCTGTTATGGGGGTACTGGTGGTTATGCCTGTTATGGCATACTGGTGGTTATGCCTGTTATGGCATACTGGTGGTTATGCCTGTTATGGCATACTGGTGGTTATGCCTGTTATGGGGGTACTGGTGGTTATGCCTGTTATGGCATACTGGTGGTTATGCCTGTTATGGCATACTGGTGGTTATGCCTGTTATGGCATACTGGTGGTTATGCCTGTTATGGCATACTGGTGGTTATGCCTGTTATGGCATACTGGTGGTTATGCCTGTTATGGTGTACTGGTGGTTATGCCTGTTATGGGGTACTGGTGGTTATGCCTGTTATGGGGAACTGGTGGTTATGCCTGTTATGGGGTACTGGTGGTGGTTGTGCTAGTGGTTGGTGGTTGTGGTTGGTGGTTGTGCTAGTGGTGGGTGGGGTTGTGCTAGTGGTGGGTGGGTGGGCTAGTAGTGGGTGGGGTTGTGCTAGTGGTGGGTGGGGTTGTGCTACTGGTGGGTGGGTGGGTGGGTGGGCTAGTGGTGGGTGGGGTTGTGCTAGTGGTGGGTGGGGTTGTGCTAGTGGTGGGTGGGTGGGCTAGTGGTGGGTGGGCAAGTGGTGGGGGGTGTGCTAGTGGTTATACTAGTGGTGGGTGGTTATACTAGTGGTGGGTGGGTGGGCTAGTGGTGGGGGGGTTGTACTAGTGGTGGAGGGGTGGGCTAGTGGTGGGGGGGTTGTACTAGTGGTGATACTAGTGGGGGGGGTTGTGCTAGTGGTTATACTACTGGGGGGGGTGTGCTAGTGGTTATACTAGTGGGTGGATGGGCTAGTGGTTATACTAGTGGTAGGTGGATGGGCTAGTGGTTATACTAGTGGTGGGTGGATGGGCTAGTGGTTATACTAGTGGTGGGTGGGTGGGCTAGTGGTTATACTAGTGGTGGGTGGAATTGCTAGTGGTTATACTAGTGGGGGGGTTGTGCTAGTGGTTATACTAGTGGTTATACTAGTGGTGGGTGGATGGGCTAGTGGTTATACTAGTGGTGGTTATACTAGTGGTTATACTAGTGGTTCTACTAGTGGTGGTTATACTAGTGGTTATACTAGTGGGGGGGTTGTGCTAGTGGTTATACTAGTGGTGGGTGGATGTGCTAGTGGTTATACTAGTGGTGGGTGGATGGGCTAGTGGTTATACTAGTGGTGGGTGGATGGGCTAGTGGTTATACTAGTGGTGGGTGGATGGGCTAGTGGTTATACTAGTGGTGGGTGGATGGGCTAGTGGTTATACTATTGGTGGGTGGTTATACTAGTGGTTATACTAGTGATGGGTGGGTGGGCTAGTGGTTATACTAGTGGTGGGTGGGCTAGTGGTTATACTAGTGGTTATACTAGTGGTGGGTGGATGGGCTAGTGGTTATACTAGTGGTGGGTGGATGGGCTAGTGGTTATACTAGTGGTGGGTGGTTGGGCTAGTGGTTATACTAGTGGTGGGTGGGCTAGTGGTTATACTAGTGGTTATACTAGTGGTGGGTGGTTATACTAGTGGTTATACTAGTGGTGGGTGGATGGGCTAGTGGTTATACTAGTGGTGGGTGGATGGGCTAGTGGTTATACTAGTGGTGGGTGGTTGGGCTAGTGGTTATACTAGTGGTGGGTGGATGGGCTAGTGGTTATACTAGTGGTGGGTGGTTATGCTAGTGGTTATACTAGTGGTGGGTGGATGGGCTAGTGGTTATACTAGTGGTGGGTGGTTATACTAGTGGTTATACTAGTGGTGGGTGGTTATACTAGTGGTTACACTAGTGGTGAGTGGTTATACTAGTGGTGGGTGGTTATACTAGTGGTGGATGGGCTAGTGGTTATACTAGTGGTTATACTAGTGGTGGGTGGTTATACTAGTGGTGGGTGGTTATACTAGTGGTGGGTGGTTATACTAGTGGTTATACTAGTGGTGGGTGGTTATACTAGTGGTGGGTGGTTATACTAGTGGTGGGTGGTTATACTAGTGGTGGGTGGTTATACTAGTGGTTATACTAGTGGTGGATGGGCTAGTGGTTATACTAGTGGTTATACTAGTGGTTGTGCTAGTGGTTGTACTAGTGGTGGGTGGATGGGCTAGTGGTTATACTAGTGGTGGGTGGATGGGCTAGTGGTTATACTGGTGGTGGGCGGATGGGCTAGTGGTTATACTAGTTGTGGATGGGCTAGTGGTTGTGCTAGTGGTTATACTAGTGGTGGGTGGATGGGCTAGTGGTTATACTAGTGGTGGGTGGATGGGCTAGTGGTTATACTAGTGGTTATACTAGTGGTTATACTAGTGGTGGTTGTACTAGTGGTTATACTAGTGGTGGGTGGATGGGCTAGTGGTTATACTAGTGGTGGTGGGTGGGCTAGTGGTTATACTAGTGGTGGGTGGATGGGCTAGTGGTTATACTAGTGGTGGGTGGAATGGCTAGTGGTTATACTAGTGGGGGGGTTGTGCTAGTGGTTATACTAGGGGTTATACTAGTGGTGGGTGGATGGGCTAGTGGTTATACTAGTGGTTCTACTAGTGGTGGTTATACTAGTGGGGGGGTTGTGCTAGTGGTTATACTAGTGGTGGGTGGATGTGCTAGTGGTTATACTAGTGGTGGGTGGATGGGCTAGTGGTTATACTAGTGGTGGGTGGATGGGCTAGTGGTTATACTAGTGGTGGGTGGATGGGCTAGTGGTTATACTAGTGGTGGGTGGATGGGCTAGTGGTTATACTAGTGGTGGGTGGTTATACTAGTGATGGGTGGGTGGGCTAGTGGTTATACTAGTGGTGGGTGGGCTAGTGGTTATACTAGTGGTTATACTAGTGGTGGGTGGATGGGCTAGTGGTGGGTGGTTATACTAGTGGTTATACTAGTGGTGGGTGGATGGGCTAGTGGTTATACTAGTGGTGGGTGGATGGGCTAGTGGTTATACTAGTGGTGGGTGGTTGGGCTAGTGGTTATACTAGTGGTGGGTGGGCTAGTGGTTATACTAGTGGTTATACTAGTGGTGGGTGGATGGGCTAGTGGTTATACTAGTGGTGGGTGGATGGGCTAGTGTTTATACTAGTGGTGGGTGGTTGGGCTAGTGGTTATACTAGTGGTGGGTGGATGGGCTAGTGGTTATACTAGTGGTGGGTGGTTATGCTAGTGGTTATACTAGTGGTGGGTGGATGGGCTAGTGGTTATACTAGTGGTGGGTGGTTATACTAGTGGTTATACTAGTGGTGGGTGGTTATACTAGTGGTTACACTAGTGGTGGGTGGTTATACTAGTGGTGGGTGGTTATACTAGTGGTGGATGGGCTAGTGTTTATACTAGTGGTTATACTAGTGGTGGGTGGTTATACTAGTGGTGGGTGGTTATACTAGTGGTGGGTGGTTATACTAGTGGTTATACTAGTGGTGGGTGGTTATACTAGTGGTGGGTGGTTATACTAGTGGTGGGTGGTTATACTAGTGGTGGGGTTATACTAGTGGTGGGTGGGCTAGTGGTTATACTAGTGGTTATACTAGTGGTTGTGCTAGTGGTTGTACTAGTGGTGGGTGGATGGGCTAGTGGTTATACTAGTGGTGGGTGGATGGGCTAGTGGTTATACTGGTGGTGGGTGGATGGGCTAGTGGTTATACTAGTTGTGGATGGGCTAGTGGTTATACTAGTGGTTGTGCTAGTGGTTATACTAGTGGTGGGTGGATGGGCTAGTGGTTATACTAGTGGTGGGTGGATGGGCTAGTGGTTATACTAGTGGTTATACTAGTGGTTATACTAGTGGTGGTTGTACTAGTGGTTATACTAGTGGTGGGTTGATGGGCTAGTGGTTATACTAGTGGTGGGTGGATGGGCTAGTGGTTATACTAGTGGTGGGTGGATGGGCTAGTGGTTATACTAGTGGTGGGTGGATGGGCTAGTGGTTATACTAGTGGTGGGTGGATGGGCTAGTGGTTATACTAGTGGTGGGTGGATGGGCTAGTGGTTATACTGGTGGTGGGTGGATGGGCTAGTGGTTATACTAGTTGTGGATGGGCTAGTGGTTATACTAGTGGTTGTGCTAGTGGTTATACTAGTGGTGGGTGGATGGGCTAGTGGTTATACTAGTGGTTATACTAGTGGTGGTTGTACTAGTGGTTATACTAGTGGTGGGTTGATGGGCTAGTGGTTATACTAGTGGTGGGTGGATGGGCTAGTGGTTATACTAGTGGTGGGTGGATGGGCTAGTGGTTATACTAGTGGTGGGTGGATGGGCTAGTGGTTATACTAGTGGTGGGTGGATGGGCTAGTGGTTATACTAGTGGTGGGTGGATGGGCTAGTGGTTATACTAGTGGGGGGGTTGTGCTAGTGGTTATACTAGTGGTGGGTGGATGGGCTAGTGGTTATACTAGTGGTGGGTGGATGGGCTAGTGGTTATACTAGTGGTGGGTGGATGGGCTAGTGGTTATACTAGTGGTGGGTGGATGGGCTAGTGGTTATACTAGTGGTGGGTGGATGGGCTAGTGGTTATACTAGTGGTGGGTGGATGGGCTAGTGGTTATACTAGTGGTGGGTGGATGGGCTAGTGGTTATACTAGTGGTGGGTGGATGGGCTAGTGGTTATACTAGTGGTGGGTGGATGGGCTAGTGGTTATACTAGTGGTGGGGGGGTTGTGCTAGTGGTTATACTAGTGGTGGGTGGATGGGCTAGTGGTTATACTAGTGGTGGGTGGATGGGCTAGTGGTTATACTAGTGGTGGGTGGATGGGCTAGTGGTTATACTAGTGGTGGGTGGATGGGCTAGTGGTTATACTAGTGGGGGGGTTGTGCTAGTGGTTATACTAGTGGTGGGTGGATGGGCTAGTGGTTATACTAGTGGTGGGTGGATGGGCTAGTGGTTATACTAGTGGTGGGTGGTTATACTAGTGGTGGGTGGATGGGCTAGTGGTTATACTAGTGGTGGGTGGATGGGCTAGTGGTTATACTAGTGGTGGGTGGATGGGCTAGTGGTTATACTAGTGGTGGGTGGTTGGGCTAGTGGTTATACTAGTGGTGGGTGGATGGGCTAGTGGTTATACTAGTGGTGGGTGGATGGGCTAGTGGTTATACTAGTGGTGGGTGGATGGGCTAGTGGTTATACTAGTGGTGGGTGGATGGGCTAGTGGTTATACTAGTGGTGGGTGGATGGGCTAGTGGTTATACTAGTGGTGGGTGGATGGGCTAGTGGTTATACTAGTGGTGGGTGGGCTAGTGGTTATACTAGTGGTGGGTGGATGGGCTAGTGGTTATACTAGTGGTGGGTGGGCTAGTGGTTATACTAGTGGTTATACTAGTGGTGGGTGGATGGGCTAGTGGTTATACTAGTGGTGGGTGGATGGGCTAGTGGTTATACTAGTGGTGGGTGGATGGGCTAGTGGTTATACTAGTGGTGGGTGGATGGGCTAGTGGTTATACTAGTGGTGGGTGGATGGGCTAGTGGTTATACTAGTGGTGGATGGGCTAGTGGTTATACTAGTGGTGGGTGGATGGGCTAGTGGTTATACTATTGGTGGGTGGATGGGCTAGTGGTTATACTATTGGTGGGTGGATGGGCTAGTGGTTATACTAGTGGTGGGTGGATGGGCTAGTGGTTATACTAGTGGTGGGTGGATGGGCTAGTGGTTATACTAGTGGTGGGTGGATGGGCTAGTGGTTATACTAGTGGTGGGGGGATGGGCTAGTGGTTATACTAGTGGTGGGTGGATGGGCTAGTGGTTATACTAGTGGTGGGTGGATGGGCTAGTGGTTATACTAGTGGTGGGTGGATGGGCTAGTGGTTATACTAGTGGTGGGTGGATGGGCTAGTGGTTATACTAGTGGTGGGTGGATGGGCTAGTGGTTATACTAGTGGTGGGTGGATGGGCTAGTGGTTATACTAGTGGTGGGTGGATGGGCTAGTGGTTATACTAGTGGTGGGTGGATGGGCTAGTGGTTATACTAGTGGTGGGTGGATGGGCTAGTGGTTATACTAGTGGGGGGGTTGTGCTAGTGGTTATACTAGTGGTGGGTGGATGGGCTAGTGGTTATACTAGTGGTGGGTGGATGGGCTAGTGGTTATACTAGTGGTGGGTGGATGGGCTAGTGGTTATACTAGTGGTGGGTGGATGGGCTAGTGGTTATACTAGTGGTGGGTGGATGGGCTAGTGGTTATACTAGTGGTGGGTGGATGGGCTAGTGGTTATACTAGTGGTGGGTGGATGGGCTAGTGGTTATACTAGTGGTGGGTGGATGGGCTAGTGGTTATACTAGTGGTGGGTGGATGGGCTAGTGGTTATACTAGTGGTGGGTGGATGGGCTAGTGGTTATACTAGTGGTGGGGGGGTTGTGCTAGTGGTTATACTAGTGGTGGGTGGATGGGCTAGTGGTTATACTAGTGGTGGGTGGATGGGCTAGTGGTTATACTAGTGGTGGGTGGATGGGCTAGTGGTTATACTAGTGGTGGGTGGATGGGCTAGTGGTTATACTAGTGGTGGGTGGATGGGCTAGTGGTTATACTAGTGGTGGGTGGATGGGCTAGTGGTTATACTAGTGGTGGGTGGATGGGCTAGTGGTTATACTAGTGGTGGGTGGATGGGCTAGTGGTTATACTAGTGGTGGGTGGATGGGCTAGTGGTTATACTAGTGGTGGGTGGATGGGCTAGTGGTTATACTAGTGGTTATACTAGTGGTTATACTAGTGGTGGTTGTACTAGTGGTTATACTAGTGGTGGGTGGATGGGCTAGTGGTTATACTAGTGGTGGTGGGTGGGCTAGTGGTTATACTAGTGGTTCTACTAGTGGTGGGTGGTTATACTAGTGGTTATACTAGTGGTGGGTGGATGGGCTAGTGGTTATACTAGTGGTGGGTGGATGGGCTAGTGGTTATACTAGTGGTGGGTGGATGGGCTAGTGGTTATACTAGTGGTGGGTGGAATGGCTAGTGGTTATACTAGTGGGGGGGTTGTGCTAGTGGTTATACTAGTGGTTATACTAGTGGTGGGTGGATGGGCTAGTGGTTATACTAGTGGTTCTACTAGTGGTGGTTATACTAGTGGGGGGGTTGTGCTAGTGGTTATACTAGTGGTGGGTGGATGTGCTAGTGGTTATACTAGTGGTGGGTGGATGGGCTAGTGGTTATACTAGTGGTGGGTGGATGGGCTAGTGGTTATACTAGTGGTGGGTGGATGGGCTAGTGGTTATACTAGTGGTGGGTGGATGGGCTAGTGGTTATACTAGTGGTGGGTGGTTATACTAGTGATGGGTGGGTGGGCTAGTGGTTATACTAGTGGTGGGTGGGCTAGTGGTTATACTAGTGGTTATACTAGTGGTGGGTGGATGGGCTAGTGGTGGGTGGTTATACTAGTGGTTATACTAGTGGTGGGTGGATGGGCTAGTGGTTATACTAGTGGTGGGTGGATGGGCTAGTGGTTATACTAGTGGTGGGTGGTTGGGCTAGTGGTTATACTAGTGGTGGGTGGGCTAGTGGTTATACTAGTGGTTATACTAGTGGTGGGTGGTTATACTAGTGGTTATACTAGTGGTGGGTGGATGGGCTAGTGGTTATACTAGTGGTGGGTGGATGGGCTAGTGTTTATACTAGTGGTGGGTGGTTGGGCTAGTGGTTATACTAGTGGTGGGTGGATGGGCTAGTGGTTATACTAGTGGTGGGTGGTTATGCTAGTGGTTATACTAGTGGTGGGTGGATGGGCTAGTGGTTATACTAGTGGTGGGTGGTTATACTAGTGGTTATACTAGTGGTGGGTGGTTATACTAGTGGTTACACTAGTGGTGGGTGGTTATACTAGTGGTGGGTGGTTATACTAGTGGTGGATGGGCTAGTGTTTATACTAGTGGTTATACTAGTGGTGGGTGGTTATACTAGTGGTGGGTGGTTATACTAGTGGTGGGTGGTTATACTAGTGGTTATACTAGTGGTGGGTGGTTATACTAGTGGTGGGTGGTTATACTAGTGGTGGGGTTATACTAGTGGTGGGTGGGCTAGTGGTTATACTAGTGGTTATACTAGTGGTTGTGCTAGTGGTTGTACTAGTGGTGGGTGGATGGGCTAGTGGTTATACTAGTGGTGGGTGGATGGGCTAGTGGTTATACTGGTGGTGGGTGGATGGGCTAGTGGTTATACTAGTTGTGGATGGGCTAGTGGTTATACTAGTGGTTGTGCTAGTGGTTATACTAG
The DNA here is from genome assembly GCF_045791955.1 of Oncorhynchus clarkii lewisi. NCBI lineage: Eukaryota > Metazoa > Chordata > Actinopteri > Salmoniformes > Salmonidae > Oncorhynchus > Oncorhynchus clarkii. The sequence continues at coordinate 42,035,283 of NC_092172.1, read as the reverse complement.
TGGTGGGTGGATGGGCTAGTGGTTATACTAGTGGTGGGTGGATGGGCTAGTGGTTATACTAGTGGTGGGTGGATGGGCTAGTGGTTATACTAGTGGTGGGTGGATGGGCTAGTGGTTATACTAGTGGTGGGTGGATGGGCTAGTGGTTATACTAGTGGTGGGTGGATGGGCTAGTGGTTATACTAGTGGTGGGTGGATGGGCTAGTGGTTATACTGGTGGTGGGTGGATGGGCTAGTGGTTATACTAGTTGTGGATGGGCTAGTGGTTATACTAGTGGTTGTGCTAGTGGTTATACTAGTGGTGGGTGGATGGGCTAGTGGTTATACTAGTGGTTATACTAGTGGTGGTTGTACTAGTGGTTATACTAGTGGTGGGTTGATGGGCTAGTGGTTATACTAGTGGTGGTTGGATGGGCTAGTGGTTATACTAGTGGTGGGTGGATGGGCTAGTGGTTATACTAGTGGTGGGTGGATGGGCTAGTGGTTATACTAGTGGTGGGTGGATGGGCTAGTGGTTATACTAGTGGTGGGTGGATGGGCTAGTGGTTATACTAGTGGGGGGGTTGTGCTAGTGGTTATACTAGTGGTGGGTGGATGGGCTAGTGGTTATACTAGTGGTGGGTGGATGGGCTAGTGGTTATACTAGTGGTGGGTGGATGGGCTAGTGGTTATACTAGTGGTGGGTGGATGGGCTAGTGGTTATACTAGTGGTGGGTGGATGGGCTAGTGGTTATACTAGTGGTGGGTGGATGGGCTAGTGGTTATACTAGTGGTGGGTGGATGGGCTAGTGGTTATACTAGTGGTGGGTGGATGGGCTAGTGGTTATACTAGTGGTGGGGGGGTTGTGCTAGTGGTTATACTAGTGGTGGGTGGATGGGCTAGTGGTTATACTAGTGGTGGGTGGATGGGCTAGTGGTTATACTAGTGGTGGGTGGATGGGCTAGTGGTTATACTAGTGGTGGGTGGATGGGCTAGTGGTTATACTAGTGGTGGGTGGATGGGCTAGTGGTTATACTAGTGGGGGGGTTGTGCTAGTGGTTATACTAGTGGTGGGTGGATGGGCTAGTGGTTATACTAGTGGTGGGTGGATGGGCTAGTGGTTATACTAGTGGTGGGTGGTTATACTAGTGGTGGGTGGATGGGCTAGTGGTTATACTAGTGGTGGGTGGATGGGCTAGTGGTTATACTAGTGGTGGGTGGATGGGCTAGTGGTTATACTAGTGGTGGGTGGTTGGGCTAGTGGTTATACTAGTGGTGGGTGGATGGGCTAGTGGTTATACTAGTGGTGGGTGGATGGGCTAGTGGTTATACTAGTGGTGGGTGGATGGGCTAGTGGTTATACTAGTGGTGGGTGGATGGGCTAGTGGTTATACTAGTGGTGGGTGGATGGGCTAGTGGTTATACTAGTGGTGGGTGGATGGGCTAGTGGTTATACTAGTGGTGGGTGGATGGGCTAGTGGTTATACTAGTGGTGGGTGGGCTAGTGGTTATACTAGTGGTGGGTGGATGGGCTAGTGGTTATACTAGTGGTGGGTGGGCTAGTGGTTATACTAGTGGTTATACTAGTGGTGGGTGGATGGGCTAGTGGTTATACTAGTGGTGGGTGGATGGGCTAGTGGTTATACTAGTGGTGGGTGGATGGGCTAGTGGTTATACTAGTGGTGGGTGGATGGGCTAGTGGTTATACTAGTGGTGGGTGGATGGGCTAGTGGTTATACTAGTGGTGGATGGGCTAGTGGTTATACTAGTGGTGGGTGGATGGGCTAGTGGTTATACTATTGGTGGGTGGATGGGCTAGTGGTTATACTATTGGTGGGTGGATGGGCTAGTGGTTATACTAGTGGTGGGTGGATGGGCTAGTGGTTATACTAGTGGTGGGTGGATGGGCTAGTGGTTATACTAGTGGTGGGTGGATGGGCTAGTGGTTATACTAGTGGTGGGGGGGTGGGCTAGTGGTTATACTAGTGGTGGGTGGATGGGCTAGTGGTTATACTAGTGGTGGGTGGATGGGCTAGTGGTTATACTAGTGGTGGGTGGATGGGCTAGTGGTTATACTAGTGGTGGGTGGATGGGCTAGTGGTTATACTAGTGGTGGGTGGATGGGCTAGTGGTTATACTAGTGGTGGGTGGATGGGCTAGTGGTTATACTAGTGGTGGGTGGATGGGCTAGTGGTTATACTAGTGGTGGGTGGATGGGCTAGTGGTTATACTAGTGGTGGGTGGATGGGCTAGTGGTTATACTAGTGGGGGGGTTGTGCTAGTGGTTATACTAGTGGTGGGTGGATGGGCTAGTGGTTATACTAGTGGTGGGTGGATGGGCTAGTGGTTATACTAGTGGTGGGTGGATGGGCTAGTGGTTATACTAGTGGTGGGTGGATGGGCTAGTGGTTATACTAGTGGTGGGTGGATGGGCTAGTGGTTATACTAGTGGTGGGTGGATGGGCTAGTGGTTATACTAGTGGTGGGTGGATGGGCTAGTGGTTATACTAGTGGTGGGTGGATGGGCTAGTGGTTATACTAGTGGTGGGGGGGTTGTGCTAGTGGTTATACTAGTGGTGGGTGGATGGGCTAGTGGTTATACTAGTGGTGGGTGGATGGGCTAGTGGTTATACTAGTGGTGGGTGGATGGGCTAGTGGTTATACTAGTGGTGGGTGGATGGGCTAGTGGTTATACTAGTGGTGGGTGGATGGGCTAGTGGTTATACTAGTGGTGGGTGGATGGGCTAGTGGTTATACTAGTGGTGGGTGGATGGGCTAGTGGTTATACTAGTGGTGGGTGGGCTAGTGGTTATACTAGTGGTGGGTGGATGGGCTAGTGGTTATACTAGTGGTGGGTGGGCTAGTGGTTATACTAGTGGTTATACTAGTGGTGGGTGGATGGGCTAGTGGTTATACTAGTGGTGGGTGGATGGGCTAGTGGTTATACTAGTGGTGGGTGGATGGGCTAGTGGTTATACTAGTGGTGGGTGGATGGGCTAGTGGTTATACTAGTGGTGGGTGGATGGGCTAGTGGTTATACTAGTGGTGGATGGGCTAGTGGTTATACTAGTGGTGGGTGGATGGGCTAGTGGTTATACTATTGGTGGGTGGATGGGCTAGTGGTTATACTATTGGTGGGTGGATGGGCTAGTGGTTATACTAGTGGTGGGTGGATGGGCTAGTGGTTATACTAGTGGTGGGTGGATGGGCTAGTGGTTATACTAGTGGTGGGTGGATGGGCTAGTGGTTATACTAGTGGTGGGGGGATGGGCTAGTGGTTATACTAGTGGTGGGTGGATGGGCTAGTGGTTATACTAGTGGTGGGGGGGTTGTGCTAGTGGTTATACTAGTGGTGGGTGGATGGGCTAGTGGTTATACTAGTGGTGGGTGGATGGGCTAGTGGTTATACTAGTGGTGGGTGGATGGGCTAGTGGTTATACTAGTGGTGGGTGGATGGGCTAGTGGTTATACTAGTGGGGGGGTTGTGCTAGTGGTTATACTAGTGGTGGGTGGATGGGCTAGTGGTTATACTAGTGGTGGGTGGATGGGCTAGTGGTTATACTAGTGGTGGGTGGTTATACTAGTGGTGGGTGGATGGGCTAGTGGTTATACTAGTGGTGGGTGGATGGGCTAGTGGTTATACTAGTGGTGGGTGGATGGGCTAGTGGTTATACTAGTGGTGGGTGGTTGGGCTAGTGGTTATACTAGTGGTGGGTGGATGGGCTAGTGGTTATACTAGTGGTGGGTGGATGGGCTAGTGGTTATACTAGTGGTGGGTGGATGGGCTAGTGGTTATACTAGTGGTGGGTGGATGGGCTAGTGGTTATACTAGTGGTGGGTGGATGGGCTAGTGGTTATACTAGTGGTGGGTGGATGGGCTAGTGGTTATACTAGTGGTGGGTGGGCTAGTGGTTATACTAGTGGTGGGTGGATGGGCTAGTGGTTATACTAGTGGTGGGTGGGCTAGTGGTTATACTAGTGGTTATACTAGTGGTGGGTGGATGGGCTAGTGGTTATACTAGTGGTGGGTGGATGGGCTAGTGGTTATACTAGTGGTGGGTGGATGGGCTAGTGGTTATACTAGTGGTGGGTGGATGGGCTAGTGGTTATACTAGTGGTGGGTGGATGGGCTAGTGGTTATACTAGTGGTGGATGGGCTAGTGGTTATACTAGTGGTGGGTGGATGGGCTAGTGGTTATACTATTGGTGGGTGGATGGGCTAGTGGTTATACTATTGGTGGGTGGATGGGCTAGTGGTTATACTAGTGGTGGGTGGATGGGCTAGTGGTTATACTAGTGGTGGGTGGATGGGCTAGTGGTTATACTAGTGGTGGGTGGATGGGCTAGTGGTTATACTAGTGGTGGGGGGATGGGCTAGTGGTTATACTAGTGGTGGGTGGATGGGCTAGTGGTTATACTAGTGGTGGGTGGATGGGCTAGTGGTTATACTAGTGGTGGGTGGATGGGCTAGTGGTTATACTAGTGGTGGGTGGATGGGCTAGTGGTTATACTAGTGGTGGGTGGATGGGCTAGTGGTTATACTAGTGGTGGGTGGATGGGCTAGTGGTTATACTAGTGGTGGGTGGATGGGCTAGTGGTTATACTAGTGGTGGGTGGATGGGCTAGTGGTTATACTAGTGGTGGGTGGATGGGCTAGTGGTTATACTAGTGGGGGGGTTGTGCTAGTGGTTATACTAGTGGTGGGTGGATGGGCTAGTGGTTATACTAGTGGTGGGTGGATGGGCTAGTGGTTATACTAGTGGTGGGTGGATGGGCTAGTGGTTATACTAGTGGTGGGTGGATGGGCTAGTGGTTATACTAGTGGTGGGTGGATGGGCTAGTGGTTATACTAGTGGTGGGTGGATGGGCTAGTGGTTATACTAGTGGTGGGTGGATGGGCTAGTGGTTATACTAGTGGTGGGTGGATGGGCTAGTGGTTATACTAGTGGTGGGTGGATGGGCTAGTGGTTATACTAGTGGTGGGTGGATGGGCTAGTGGTTATACTAGTGGTGGGGGGGTTGTGCTAGTGGTTATACTAGTGGTGGGTGGATGGGCTAGTGGTTATACTAGTGGTGGGTGGATGGGCTAGTGGTTATACTAGTGGTGGGTGGATGGGCTAGTGGTTATACTAGTGGTGGGTGGATGGGCTAGTGGTTATACTAGTGGTGGGTGGATGGGCTAGTGGTTATACTAGTGGTGGGTGGATGGGCTAGTGGTTATACTAGTGGTGGGTGGATGGGCTAGTGGTTATACTAGTGGTGGGTGGATGGGCTAGTGGTTATACTAGTGGTGGGTGGATGGGCTAGTGGTTATACTAGTGGTGGGTGGATGGGCTAGTGGTTATACTAGTGGTTATACTAGTGGTTATACTAGTGGTGGTTGTACTAGTGGTTATACTAGTGGTGGGTGGATGGGCTAGTGGTTATACTAGTGGTGGTGGGTGGGCTAGTGGTTATACTAGTGGTTATACTAGTGGTGGGTGGTTATACTAGTGGTTATACTAGTGGTGGGTGGATGGGCTAGTGGTTATACTAGTGGTGGGTGGATGGGCTAGTGGTTATACTAGTGGTGGGTGGATGGGCTAGTGGTTATACTAGTGGTGGGTGGAATGGCTAGTGGTTATACTAGTGGGGGGGTTGTGCTAGTGGTTATACTAGTGGTTATACTAGTGGTGGGTGGATGGGCTAGTGGTTATACTAGTGGTTCTACTAGTGGTGGTTATACTAGTGGGGGGGTTGTGCTAGTGGTTATACTAGTGGTGGGTGGATGTGCTAGTGGTTATACTAGTGGTGGGTGGATGGGCTAGTGGTTATACTAGTGGTGGGTGGATGGGCTAGTGGTTATACTAGTGGTGGGTGGATGGGCTAGTGGTTATACTAGTGGTGGGTGGATGGGCTAGTGGTTATACTAGTGGTGGGTGGTTATACTAGTGATGGGTGGGTGGGCTAGTGGTTATACTAGTGGTGGGTGGGCTAGTGGTTATACTAGTGGTTATACTAGTGGTGGGTGGATGGGCTAGTGGTGGGTGGTTATACTAGTGGTTATACTAGTGGTGGGTGGATGGGCTAGTGGTTATACTAGTGGTGGGTGGATGGGCTAGTGGTTATACTAGTGGTGGGTGGTTGGGCTAGTGGTTATACTAGTGGTGGGTGGGCTAGTGGTTATACTAGTGGTTATACTAGTGGTGGGTGGTTATACTAGTGGTTATACTAGTGGTGGGTGGATGGGCTAGTGGTTATACTAGTGGTGGGTGGATGGGCTAGTGTTTATACTAGTGGTGGGTGGTTGGGCTAGTGGTTATACTAGTGGTGGGTGGATGGGCTAGTGGTTATACTAGTGGTGGGTGGTTATGCTAGTGGTTATACTAGTGGTGGGTGGATGGGCTAGTGGTTATACTAGTGGTGGGTGGTTATACTAGTGGTTATACTAGTGGTGGGTGGTTATACTAGTGGTTACACTAGTGGTGGGTGGTTATACTAGTGGTGGGTGGTTATACTAGTGGTGGATGGGCTAGTGTTTATACTAGTGGTTATACTAGTGGTGGGTGGTTATACTAGTGGTGGGTGGTTATACTAGTGGTGGGTGGTTATACTAGTGGTTATACTAGTGGTGGGTGGTTATACTAGTGGTGGGTGGTTATACTAGTGGTGGGGTTATACTAGTGGTGGGTGGGCTAGTGGTTATACTAGTGGTTATACTAGTGGTTGTGCTAGTGGTTGTACTAGTGGTGGGTGGATGGGCTAGTGGTTATACTAGTGGTGGGTGGATGGGCTAGTGGTTATACTGGTGGTGGGTGGATGGGCTAGTGGTTATACTAGTTGTGGATGGGCTAGTGGTTATACTAGTGGTTGTGCTAGTGGTTATACTAGTGGTGGGTGGATGGGCTAGTGGTTATACTAGTGGTGGGTGGATGGGCTAGTGGTTATACTAGTGGTGGGTGGATGGGCTAGTGGTTATACTAGTGGTGGGTGGATGGGCTAGTGGTTATACTAGTGGTGGGTGGATGGGCTAGTGGTTATACTAGTGGTGGGTGGATGGGCTAGTGGTTATACTAGTGGTGGGTGGATGGGCTAGTGGTTATACTGGTGGTGGGTGGATGGGCTAGTGGTTATACTAGTTGTGGATGGGCTAGTGGTTATACTAGTGGTTGTGCTAGTGGTTATACTAGTGGTGGGTGGATGGGCTAGTGGTTATACTAGTGGTTATACTAGTGGTGGTTGTACTAGTGGTTATACTAGTGGTGGGTTGATGGGCTAGTGGTTATACTAGTGGTGGTTGGATGGGCTAGTGGTTATACTAGTGGTGGGTGGATGGGCTAGTGGTTATACTAGTGGTGGGTGGATGGGCTAGTGGTTATACTAGTGGTGGGTGGATGGGCTAGTGGTTATACTAGTGGTGGGTGGATGGGCTAGTGGTTATACTAGTGGGGGGGTTGTGCTAGTGGTTATACTAGTGGTGGGTGGATGGGCTAGTGGTTATACTAGTGGTGGGTGGATGGGCTAGTGGTTATACTAGTGGTGGGTGGATGGGCTAGTGGTTATACTAGTGGTGGGTGGATGGGCTAGTGGTTATACTAGTGGTGGGTGGATGGGCTAGTGGTTATACTAGTGGTGGGTGGATGGGCTAGTGGTTATACTAGTGGTGGGTGGATGGGCTAGTGGTTATACTAGTGGTGGGTGGATGGGCTAGTGGTTATACTAGTGGTGGGGGGGTTGTGCTAGTGGTTATACTAGTGGTGGGTGGATGGGCTAGTGGTTATACTAGTGGTGGGTGGATGGGCTAGTGGTTATACTAGTGGTGGGTGGATGGGCTAGTGGTTATACTAGTGGTGGGTGGATGGGCTAGTGGTTATACTAGTGGTGGGTGGATGGGCTAGTGGTTATACTAGTGGGGGGGTTGTGCTAGTGGTTATACTAGTGGTGGGTGGATGGGCTAGTGGTTATACTAGTGGTGGGTGGATGGGCTAGTGGTTATACTAGTGGTGGGTGGTTATACTAGTGGTGGGTGGATGGGCTAGTGGTTATACTAGTGGTGGGTGGATGGGCTAGTGGTTATACTAGTGGTGGGTGGATGGGCTAGTGGTTATACTAGTGGTGGGTGGTTGGGCTAGTGGTTATACTAGTGGTGGGTGGATGGGCTAGTGGTTATACTAGTGGTGGGTGGATGGGCTAGTGGTTATACTAGTGGTGGGTGGATGGGCTAGTGGTTATACTAGTGGTGGGTGGATGGGCTAGTGGTTATACTAGTGGTGGGTGGATGGGCTAGTGGTTATACTAGTGGTGGGTGGATGGGCTAGTGGTTATACTAGTGGTGGGTGGATGGGCTAGTGGTTATACTAGTGGTGGGTGGGCTAGTGGTTATACTAGTGGTGGGTGGATGGGCTAGTGGTTATACTAGTGGTGGGTGGGCTAGTGGTTATACTAGTGGTTATACTAGTGGTGGGTGGATGGGCTAGTGGTTATACTAGTGGTGGGTGGATGGGCTAGTGGTTATACTAGTGGTGGGTGGATGGGCTAGTGGTTATACTAGTGGTGGGTGGATGGGCTAGTGGTTATACTAGTGGTGGGTGGATGGGCTAGTGGTTATACTAGTGGTGGATGGGCTAGTGGTTATACTAGTGGTGGGTGGATGGGCTAGTGGTTATACTATTGGTGGGTGGATGGGCTAGTGGTTATACTATTGGTGGGTGGATGGGCTAGTGGTTATACTAGTGGTGGGTGGATGGGCTAGTGGTTATACTAGTGGTGGGTGGATGGGCTAGTGGTTATACTAGTGGTGGGTGGATGGGCTAGTGGTTATACTAGTGGTGGGGGGGTGGGCTAGTGGTTATACTAGTGGTGGGTGGATGGGCTAGTGGTTATACTAGTGGTGGGTGGATGGGCTAGTGGTTATACTAGTGGTGGGTGGATGGGCTAGTGGTTATACTAGTGGTGGGTGGATGGGCTAGTGGTTATACTAGTGGTGGGTGGATGGGCTAGTGGTTATACTAGTGGTGGGTGGATGGGCTAGTGGTTATACTAGTGGTGGGTGGATGGGCTAGTGGTTATACTAGTGGTGGGTGGATGGGCTAGTGGTTATACTAGTGGTGGGTGGATGGGCTAGTGGTTATACTAGTGGTGGGTGGATGGGCTAGTGGTTATACTAGTGGGGGGGTTGTGCTAGTGGTTATACTAGTGGTGGGTGGATGGGCTAGTGGTTATACTAGTGGTGGGTGGATGGGCTAGTGGTTATACTAGTGGTGGGTGGATGGGCTAGTGGTTATACTAGTGGTGGGTGGATGGGCTAGTGGTTATACTAGTGGTGGGTGGATGGGCTAGTGGTTATACTAGTGGTGGGTGGATGGGCTAGTGGTTATACTAGTGGTGGGTGGATGGGCTAGTGGTTATACTAGTGGTGGGTGGATGGGCTAGTGGTTATACTAGTGGTGGGGGGGTTGTGCTAGTGGTTATACTAGTGGTGGGTGGATGGGCTAGTGGTTATACTAGTGGTGGGTGGATGGGCTAGTGGTTATACTAGTGGTGGGTGGATGGGCTAGTGGTTATACTAGTGGTGGGTGGATGGGCTAGTGGTTATACTAGTGGTGGGTGGATGGGCTAGTGGTTATACTAGTGGTGGGTGGATGGGCTAGTGGTTATACTAGTGGTGGGTGGATGGGCTAGTGGTTATACTAGTGGTGGGTGGATGGGCTAGTGGTTATACTAGTGGTGGGTGGATGGGCTAGTGGTTATACTAGTGGTGGGTGGATGGGCTAGTGGTTATACTAGTGGTGGGTGGATGGGCTAGTGGTTATACTAGTGGTGGGTGGATGGGCTAGTGGTTATACTAGTGGTGGGTGGATGGGCTAGTGGTTATACTAGTGGTGGGTGGATGGGCTAGTGGTTATACTAGTGGTTATACTAGTGGTGGGTGGATGGGCTAGTGGTTATACTAGTGGTGGGTGGATGGGCTAGTGGTTATACTAGTGGTGGGTGGATGGGCTAGTGGTTATACTAGTGGTGGGTGGGCTAGTGGTTATACTAGTGGGGGGGTTGTGCTAGTGGTTATACTAGTGGTGGGTGGATGGGCTAGTGGTTATACTAGTGGTGGGTGGATGGGCTAGTGGTTATACTAGTGGTGGGTGGATGGGCTAGTGGTTATACTAGTGGGGGGTGGATGGGCTAGTGGTTATACTAGTGGTGGGTGGATGGGCTAGTTACAGTTGAAGTCGGACGTTTATGATTTTTCAATACCGATTATTGGAGGACCAAAAAAGTCCGGTACCGTTTTTTTGTGTTTTTTTGTAATAATGACAATTACAACAATACTGAACAAACACTTAATGAACACTTAAGTCAGGCTTGTAGGCCTCCTTGCTCGCACACGCTTTTACAGTTCTGCCCACAAATTTTCTATAGGGTGGAGGTCAGGTCTTTGTGATGTTCACTCCAATACCTTGACGTCCTTAAGCCATTTTGCCACAGCTTTGGAAGTATGCTTGGGGTCATTGTCCATTTGGAAGACCCATTTGCGACCAAGCTTTAACTTCCTGACTGATGTCTTGAGATGTTGCTTCAATATATCCACATAATTTTCCTACCTCATGATGCCATCTATTGTGTGAAGTGCACCAGTCCCTCCTGCAGCAAAGCACCCCCACATCATGATGCTGCCACCCCTGTGCTTCACGGTTGGGATGGTGTTCTTCGGCTTGCAAGCCTCCCTCTTTTCCCTCCAAACATAACGATGGTCATTATGTCATCAGACCAGAGGACATTTCTCCAAAAAGTATGATCTTTGTCCCCATGTGCAGTTGCAAACCGTAGTCTGGCTTTTTTTATGGGTGGCGATTTTGGAGCAGTGGCTTCTTCCTTGCTGAGCGGCCTTTCAGGTTATGTTGATATAGGACTTGTTTTATTGTGGCTATAGATACTTTTGTACCAGTTTCTTCCAGCATCTTCACAAGGTCCTTTGCTTTTGTTCTGGGATTGATTTGCATGTTTCGCACCGAAGTACGTTCATCTCTAGGAGACAGAACGCGTCTCCTTCCTGAGCAGTATGACGGCTGAGTGGGCCCATGGTGTTTATACTTGCGTACTATTGTTTGTACAGATGAACGTGGCACCTTAAGGCGTTTGAAAATTGCTCCCAAGGATGAACCAGACTTGTAGAGGTCTATAATTTTTTTCTGAGGTCTTGGCTGATTTCTTTTTATTTTCCCATGATGTCAAGCAAAGAAGCACTGAGTTTGAAGGTCGACCTTGAAATACATCCACAGGTACACCTCCAATTGACTCAAATGATGTCAATTAGCCTATCAGAAGCTTCTAAAGCCGGGACATCATTTTCTGGAATTTTCCAAGCTGTTTAAAGGCACAATCAACTTAGTGTATGTAAACTTGGGTGGGTGGGTGTGCTGCTAGTGGTGGGTGGGTGTGCTGCTAGTGGTGGGTGGGTGGGTGGGTGTGCTGCTAGTGGTGGGTGGGTGGGTGTGCTGCTAGTGGTGGTGGGTGGGTGTGCTGCTAGTGGTGGTGGGTTGGTGTGCTACTAGTGGTGGTGGGTTGGTGTGCTACTAGTGGTGGTGGGTTGGTGTGCTACTAGTTGTGGTGGGTGGGTGTGCTGCTAGTGGTCGGTGGGTGTGCTGCTAGTGGTGGGTGGGTGGGTGGGTGTGCTGCTAGTGGTGGGTGGGTGGGTGTGCTGCTAGTGGTGGTGGGTGGGTGTGCTGCTAGTGGTGGTGGGTTGGTGTGCTACTAGTGGTGGTGGGTTGGTGTGCTACTAGTGGTGGTGGGTTGGTGTGCTACTAGTTGTGGTGGGTGGGTGTGCTGCTAGTGGTCGGTGGGTGTGCTGCTAATGGTGGTGGGTGGGTGTGCTGCTAAAGGTGGGTGGGTGTGCTGCTAGTGGTGGTGGGTGGGTGGGTGTGCTGCTAGTGGTGGGTGGGTGTGCTGCTAGTGGTGGGTGGGTGTGCTGCTAGTGGTGGGTGGGTGTTCTGCTAGTGGTGGTGGGTGGGTGTGCTGCTAGTGGTGGTGGGTGGGTGGTCAGTGCTGCTAGTGGTGGTGGGTGTGCTGCTAGTGGTGGTGGGTGGGTGGGTGTGCTGCTAGTGGTGGTGGGTGGGTGGGTGTGCTGCTAGTGGTGGTGGGTGGGTGGGTGTGCTACTAGTGGTGGGTGGGTGTGCTGCTAGTGGTGGTGGGTGGGTGTGCTGCTAGTGGTGGGTGTGGTGGGTGGGTGGGTGTGCTGCTAGTGGTGGGCGGGTGGATGGGTGTGCTGCTAGTGGTGGGTGGGTGTGCTGCTAGTGGTGGGTGGGTGGGTGTGCTGCTAGTGGTGGGTGTGCTACCTGTGGTGGGTGTGTGTGCTGCTAGTGATGGTGGGTGGGTGTGCTGCTAGTGGTGGGCGGGTGGATGGGTGTGCTGCTAGTGGTGGGTGGGTGTGCTGCTAGTGGTGGGTGGGTGTGCTGCTAGTGGTGGGCGGGTGGGTGGGTGTGCTGCTAGTGGTGGGTGTACTGCTAGTGGTGGGTGGGTGGGTGTGCTGCTAGTGGTGGGTGGGTGGATGGGTGTGCTGCTAGTGGTGGGTGGGTGTGCTGCTAGTGGTGGGCGGGTGGATGGGTGTGCTGCTAGTGGTGGGTGGGTGGGTGTGCTGCTAGTGGTGGGTGTGCTACTAGTGGTGGGTGGGTGGGTGTGCTGCTAGTGGTGGGTGTGCTACCTGTGGTGGGTGTGTGTGCTGCTAGTGGTGGTGGGTGGGTGTGCTGCTAGTGGTGGGCGGGTGGATGGGTGTGCTGCTAGTGGTGGGTGGGTGGGTGGGTGTGCTGCTAGTGGTGGGTGTGCTACTAGTGGTGGGTGGGTGTGCTGCTAGTGGTGGGCGGGTGGGTGGGTGTGCTGCTAGTGGTGGGTGTACTGCTAGTGGTGGGTGGGTGGGTGTGCTGCTAGTGGTGGGTGGGTGGATGGGTGTGCTGCTAGTGGTGGGTGGGTGTGCTGCTAGTGGTGGGTGGGTGGGTGTGCTGCTAGTGGTGGGCGGGTGGATGGGTGTGCTGCTAGTGGTGGGCGGGTGGGTGGGTGTGCTGCTAGTGGTGGGCGGGTGGATGGGTGTGCTGCTAGTGGTGGGTGGGTGTGCTGCTAGTGGTGGGCGGGTGGTTGGGTGTGGTGCTAGTGGTGGGCGGGTGGGTGGGTGTGCTGCTAGTGGTGGGTGTGCTGCTAGTGGTGGGCGGGTGGGTGGGTGTGCTGCTAGTGGTGGGCGGGTGGGTGGGTGTGCTGCTAGTGGTGGGCGGGTGGGTGGGTGTGCTGCTAGTGGTGGGCGGGTGGATGGGTGTGCTGCTAGTGGTGGGTGTACTGCTAGTGGCGGGTGGGTGGGTGGGTGTGCTGCTAGTGGTGGGTGTGGTTATGCTAGTGGCGGTGGTTATGCTAGTGGCGGTGGTTATGCTAGTGGCGGTGGTTATGCTAGTGGCGGTGGTTATGCTAGTGGCGGCGGTGGTTATGCTAGTGGCGGTGGTTATGCTAGTGGCGGCGGTGGTTATGCTAGTGGCGGCGGTGGTTATGCTAGTGGCGGCGGTGGTTATGCTAGTGGCGGCGGTGGTTATGCTAGTGGCGGCGGTGGTTATGCTAGTGGCGGCGGTGGTTATGCTATTGGCGGCGGTGGTTATGCTAGTGGCGGCGGTGGTTATGCTAGTGGCGGCGGTGGTTATGCTAGTGGCGGCGGTGGTTATGCTAGTGGCGGCGGTGGTTATGCTAGTGGCGGCGGTGGTTATGCTAGTGGCGGCGGTGGTTATGCTAGTGGCGGCGGTTATGCTAGTGGCGGCGGTTATGCTAGTGGCGGCGGTTATGCTAGTGGCGGCGGTTATGCTAGTGGCGGCGGTTATGCTAGTGGCGGCGGTTATGCTAGTGGCGGCGGTTATGCTAGTGGCGGCGGTTATGCTAGTGGCGGTGGGTATGCTAGTGGCTGTGGTTATGCTAATAGTGGTTATACTAGTGATGATGAGCATGTATAATGATAAACATATTCACCCAGGCTTGATGATTGTTCTAATTTTAAGAGCCAGGCGTTGTCCCTCCTCCTCCTCCTCCTCCAGCGGTCCAGGGCAGCCCTGCAGAGGTACCTGTTCTACTGCAACCGTTACATGAACCACATGCAGTCGCTGCGCTTCGAGCACAAGCTGTACGCCGGGGTCAAGGCCAAGATGGAGGAGATGCAGCATCACAACATGTCCTGGATCGAGGTGCAGTTCCTGAAGAAGGCTGTGGACGTGCTGTGTCAGTGTCGCTCCACACTCATGTTCACCTACGTCTTTGCCTTCTACCTCAAGAAGAACAACCAGTCCATCATCTTTGAGGTAACTTTTCACAGCTATAGTCCTAACCCTTCTACCCAAAACCTTCTACCTGAAAAAGAACAACCAGTCCATCTTTGAGGTGAGGGAGGGTAGAGAAGGGAGGGAAGGGAGGGGGGGGGTAGAGAAGGGAGGGAAGGGAGGGGGGGGTAGAGAAGGGAGGGAGGGTAGAGAAGGGAGGGAAGGGAGGGGGGGGTAGAGAAGGGAGGTGGGGTAGAGAAGGGAGGGAAGGGAGGGGGGGTAGAGAAGGGAGAGGGGGGGGTAGAGAAGGGAGAGGGGGGGGGGTAGAGAAGGGAGAGGGGGGGGGGGGTAGAGAAGGGAGGGCTACAAGTCAAGGTCTCCTCTCTAAAGTAGTGGCCCTATACTATACACTGAGTTTACGAAACCCAGCAGCGTTGCAGTTCTTGACACACTCAAACCGGTGCGCATGGCACCTACTACCATACCCTGTTCAAAGGCACTTAAATATTTAGTATTTCTCATTCACACTCAATTGCACACATACACACAATCCATGTCTCAGGTCTTAAAAATCCTTCTTTAACCTGACTCCTCCCCTTCATCTACACTGACAATCTTACGCCTGGTCAGCCTGTCACAGAAAGAGCAGATGTTCTTAATGTTTTGTTCATTCAGTGTATATGCTATGACTGAACCCAAGCGGTCCTCTTTTAGAACAATCAGGCTGACTTGGAGAACGCTACGGAGGTTCTGTCTGGATATCTGGAGCGGGACATCTCCCAGGACTCTCTGCAGGACATCAAACAGAAAGTACAGGACAAGTACAGGTGAGTTCTATACCTGGTATAGATGTCTTTATTATGACAGGAAGTACAGCTGAGTTCAATACCTGGTATAGATGTCTTTATTATGACAGGAAGTACAGCTGAGTTCTATACCTGCTATAGATGTCTTTATTATGACAGGAAGTACAGGTGAGTTCTATATGTGATATAGATGTCTTTATTATGACAGGAAGTACAGCTGAGTTCAATACCTGGTATAGATGTATTTTATTATGACAGTAAGTACAGGTGAGTTCTATACCTGGTATAGATGTCTTTATTATGACAGGAAGTACAGGTGAGTTCAATACCTGGTATAGATGTCTTTATTATGACAGGAAGTACAGCTGAGTTCAATACCTGGTATACAGTGCCTTGCGAAAGTATTCGGCCCCCTTGAACTTTGCGACCTTTTGCCACATTTCAGGCTTCAAACATAAAGATATAAAACTGTATTTTTTTGTGAAGAATCAACAACAAGTGGGACACAATCATGAAGTGGAACGACATTTATTGGATATTTCAAACTTTTTTAACAAATCAAAAACTGAAAAGTTGGGCGTGCAAAATTATTCAGCCCCCTTAAGTTAATACTTTGTAGCGCCACCTTTTGCTGCGATTACAGCTGTAAGTCGCTTGGGGTATGTCTCTATCAGTTTTGCACATCGAGAGACTGAATTTTTTTCCCATTCCTCCTTGCAAAACAGCTCGAGCTCAGTGAGGTTGGATGGAGAGCATTTGTGAACAGCAGTTTTCAGTTCTTTCCACAGATTCTCGATTGGATTCAGGTCTGGACTTTGACTTGGCCATTCTAACACCTGGATATGTTTATTTTTGAACCATTCCATTGTAGATTTTGCTTTATGTTTAGGATCATTATCTTGTTGGAAGACAAATCTCCGTCCCAGTCTCAGGTCTTTTGCAGACTCCATCAGGTTTTCTTCCAGAATGGTCCTGTATTTGGCTCCATCCATCTTCCCATCAATTTTAACCATCTTCCCTGTCCCTGCTGAAGAAAAGCAGGCCCAAACCATGATGCTGCCACCACCATGTTTGACAGTGGAGATGGTGTGTTCAGGGTGATGAGCTGTGTTGCTTTTACGCCAAACATAACGTTTTGCATTGTAGCCAAAAAGTTCAATTTTGGTTTCATCTGACCAGAGCACCTTCTTCCACGTGTTTGGTGTGTCTCCCGGGTGGCTTGTGGCAAACTTTAAACGACACTTTTTATGGATATCTTAAAGAAATGGCTTTCTTCTTGCCACTCTTCCATAAAGGCCAGATTTGTGCAATATACGACTGATTGTTGTCCTATGGACAGAGTCTCCCACCTCAGCTGTAGATCTCTGCAGTTCATCCAGAGTGATCATGGGCCTCTTGGCTGCATCTCTGATCAGTCTTCTCCTTGTATGAGCTGAAAGTTTAGAGGGACTGCCAGGTCTTGGTAGATTTGCAGTGGTCTGATACTCCTTCCATTTCAATATTATCGCTTGCACAGTGCTCCTTGGGATGTTTAAAGCTTGGGAAATATTTTTGTATCCAAATCCGGTTTTAAACTTCTTCACAACAGTATCTCGGACCTGCCTGGTGTGTTCCTTGTTCTTCATGATGCTCTCTGCGCTTTTGACGGACCTCTGAGACTATCACAGTGCAGGTGCATTTATACGGAGACTTGATTACACACAGGTGGATTGTATTTATCATCATTAGTCATTAGGTCAACATTGGATCATTCAGAGATCCTCACTGAACTTCTAGAGAGAGTTTGCTGCACTGAAAGTAAAGGGGCTGAATAATTTTGCACGCCCAATTTTTCAGTTTTTGATTTGTTAAAAAAGTTTGAAATATCCAATAAATGTCTTTCCACTTCATGATTGTGTCCCACTTGTTGTTGATTCTTCACAAAAAAATACAGTTTTATATCTTTATGTTTGAAGCCTGAAATGTGGCAAAAGGTCGCAAAGTTCAAGGGGGCCGAATACTTTCGCAAAGCACTGTAGATGTCTTTATTATGACAGGAAGTACAGCTGAGTTCTATACCTGGTATAGATGTCTTTATTATGACAGGAAGTACAGCTGAGTTCTATACCTGGTATAGATGTCTTTATGATGACAGGAAGTACAGCTGAGTTCTATAGAAGTAATTTTTAAAATGAGCCTTCCTCTCCTCCTCACTGTTTCCTGTTTCCTGTCCTCCAGATACTGTGAGAGTCGGCGTCGGGTGCTGCTGCAACATGTGCATGAGGGCTATGAGAAGGACCTCTGGGAATACATAGAAGATTAAGGATAGACTCTTTACTAAAAAGAAAAACAGACTAGAGCGCTGATGCAATGCCACGGGGCAGGTTGTTGCTGATCTTCCCAATATTGCATTTTTTTTCTCCTCCTCTTGGGTTTTGTTTAATGGAAAAGTTTAAAATAAATTATATCAAAATAATAAAAATTTAAAAAAGTAGAATATTGCAAACATTAATCGTACAACAGTATTGTTTGTAGCAGATTGGATTGTGAGGACAAAAAAAAAAAAGAACGAACCCCCCCCCCCCCCCCCCTGCTTCTCTCAATTGGTCATTGGTCACTATAGTAACATCACCCCCCCCCCCCCTTCCCCCACTGTTCAGTTCTCCAGTGATGTATTTTATTTGTTTCCTTTTTAAAGTACCCTTGTGTGGGACATGGGTTTGTGTTCAACACAGTCCAACTGTTCAAGCCATGTTCATTAAATGTGGTCAGATCACATGTAGGGTTTTTTGAATGTTGATTTTGCTGATTGTAAGGTGCTGAACCATGTGGGTTGGCAGGAAGGGAAAAAGACCATGGGGGGGGGGTGCAGGAAAAAGGAAACGTGTTTGTAAATAACGCATATGCATGGAACAGCAAGTCTGGCCGTTTTCTTTCATTTGTCTTTTCTTTTGTTGTTTTGAAAAATATTTATTCTTTTTTTTTCTTCAAATATTCAATATAGTTGCTGTGTAGAAGACAAGTTCGCTCCTGCTTTAAAAGAAAATGTTTTCTTTGTGAGGGTTTTTTGGAAGCTGTTGAACGAGCGATGAAACTCTGACCGGGTTGTGGTAGCTTTTTGAAAGCAATTCTGACAAAAACTAAATCCACCTAAAAGGATGAGCATGAGGTGAGAGAATGAGACTAAAGAACAAACCATCTTCTTCTTCTTTTTAACAGGAAGCCTGTAGTTCAGGTAATACATTGATTTATTCATAGTTGGAATTGAACCTTGCAACCTTCAGAGGTTATCAGCTAATTGCACCTGAGGGGGTTTTGAGAAAGGAACAGAGAATGACTCCGCTGTGTCCTAAGTGGCTCCATATTCTCTATATAGTACACTATGGGCCCTGGTCAATAGTAATGCATTATATAGGGAATAGAGTGCCGTTTGGGATGAAGGTAATGTCCTGTTTGTTCTAACCCCCCTCCTTCCCTCTTGTTCTTCCATCACCACCCCTCCTCCTGTTTCTCCTTAGAAGTTGTAATTTCCAGATAACACACTACCAACTGTTTCATGAGAGCCAAATTGAGTGACATTCACTCATAAAAAAAATAAACAAATGTATTTCTTTTTTCAGACTTGAGCTTTTCCTCATGGTTTTTTTGTTTGCGCCTTGGTAACCTGGCAGGCGGTAGGGCACCTTGGTAACCTGGCAGGCGGTAGGGCACCTTGGTAACCTGGCAGGCGGTAGGGCACCTTGGTAACCTGGGAGGCGGTAGGGCACCGTGGTAACCTGGGAGGCGGTAGGGCACCGTGGTAACCTGGCAGGCGGTAGGACACCGTGGTAACCTGGCAGGCGGTAGGGCACCGTGGTAACCTGGCAGGCGGTAGGGCACCGTGGTAACCTGGCAGGCGGTAGGGCACCGTGGTAACCTGGCAGGCGGTAGGGCACCTTGGTAACCTGGCAGGCGGTAGGGCACCTTGGTAACCTGGGAGGCGGTATGTAATTCCCTGAAAGGGCTGTTTTAAACTTGAGTCAGTCAGCATGACTACATGACCTAGTCCCCTAAAGAAGTAGGAGCTGTGACAGACCTGGCTGACAAGACGTACCCCATAACCCCTCCCCTTTCTTTATCTGTTGTGTAAAGGAGCATTGTTTTCGATAGCACCATCCAGTTGAGCTATACGAACTGCTTCGTGGGCTTTAAGGAACGAGTCTTGTCCGTCAACTGCATTTCAAAAAAAATAAAAGGACTGAGCATAAAGCAGCGCTGATGTTTTTGAGATGTCTGTTGTTGTAAAGCTTTGGCATCTAGGCTAGACTATGAGAGTGGCGTTTACACTGGTTGCTAGTCTGAAATGCCACCCTATTCCCTATATAGTGCACTACTTTTGACCACAGACCAATGGGGAGTGGAGCACTATAGGAGATAGGCTGTCATTTGGAAAGCAGCCTGGGTCGTACCAACATGGTAACATGATGCCATTTTACCTTCATAACACTTTCCAGTTTTATACGAGCTTACGAGGTCCAAAACGAGACAAACCCGAGCCCAGAGAAGTGGCTGGACTAGTCGCAGTGCTGTCCTCAGTCCAGTGTTTGTTGGAATACATTTCTCAATGCACTGTAGCCCTCGAGAAAGACGAGAGTCTGACGTTGATGTGGCTGACAAGACGGAAACGAAGATTTCTCTTCACCAAAGTGTGAAATCATCTGAAAATACTATTTTTTATCTCTTTGTTTCTGATACTTTCTGTGAAATGGGAAGTTCAGAGACACAGTTGCTTTCATGTATTATAACCATTCTTACAAACAAAATGTCCTATTTAAATAAATGTCATTCAAAAAGGAAATGTTTTGTTATATGATTTTGTTTCTTTAGACCAAATATAATTAATGCTTGAAACACTTGGCTCCTGTTCACATTCCACCGGCATCAAATATCATAGACCCATAAACACACAGTGCATTCAGGCCCCTTGACTTTTCCCACATTTTGTTACGTTACAGCCTTGTAAAATGTATTCAATTGTTTTTCTCCCCTCAATCTATACACAATACCCCATAATGACATCACAATACCCCCTAATGACATCACAATACCCCATAATGACATCACAATACCCCCTAATGACATCACAATACCCCCTAATGACATCACAATACCCCCTAATGACAAAGCATAAACTAGTTTTTAGACATTTTCAGAAATGTATTAAAAATAAAAAACAAATCACATTTACAATAAGTATTAAGACCCTTTACTCAGTACTTTGTTGAAGCACCTTTGGCAGTGATTACAGCCTTGAGTCTTCATGGGTATGATGCTACAAGCTTGTCACACCTGTATTTGGAGAGTTTCTCCCATTCTTCTCTGCTGATCCTTTCTAGCTCTGTCAGGTTGGATGGGGAGTGTCGCTGCACAGCTATTTTCAGGTCTCCAGAGATGTTTGATCCGGTTCAAGTCCGGACTCTGGCTGGGTCACTCAAGGACATTCGGAGACTTGTCCCGAAGCCACTCCTGCGTTGTCTTGGCTGTGTGCTTAGGATTGCTGTCCTGTTGGAAGGTGAACCTTCGACCCAGTCTGAGGTCCCGAGCGATCTGGAGAAGGAATTCATCAAGGATCTCTCTGTACTTTGCTCTGTTCATCTTTCCCTCGATCCTGACTAGTCTCCCAGTCCCTGCTGCTGAAAAGCATCCCCACAGCATGATGCTGCCACCACCATTCTTCATCGTAGGGATGGTGCCAGGTTTCCTCCAGACGTGATGCTTGGCATTCAGGCCAAATAGTTCAATCTTGGTTTTATCAGACCAGAGAATCTTGTTTCTCAAGGTCTGAATCCTTTCGGTGCCTTTTGGCAAACTCCAAACGGGCTGTAATGTGCCTTTTACTGAGGAGTGGCTTCCCTCTGGCCACCGAGATGGTTGTCCTTCTGGAAGGTTCTCCCATCTCCACAGAGGAGCTCTCAGAGTAACCATCAGATTCTTGGTCACCTCCCTGATTGCTCAGCTTTAGGAAGTGTCTTGGTAGTTGCAAACTTCTTCCATTTAAGAATGATGGAGGCCACTGTGTGCTTGGGGACATTCAAAGCTGAAGAAATTTTTTTGCTACCCTTCCCCAGATCTGTGCCTCAACACAATCCTGTCTCTGAGCTCTACGGGCAATTGCTTTGACCTCATGGCTTGGTTTTTGCTCCGACATGCACTGCCAACTGTGGGACCTTTTATATAGACAGGTGTGTGCCTTTCCAAATCATGTCCAATCAATTGAATTTACCACAGGTAGACTCCAAGTTGTAAAAACATCTCAGCGTTTATCAATCGAAACAGGATGCACCTGAGCTCAATTTAAGAATTTTATAGCAAATAGTCTGAATACTTAAGTAAATTTAAGGTATCTTTTATTTTTAATAAATTAGCACATTTATAAATCCTGTTTTTGCTTTGTCATTTTGGGGTATTGTGTGTAGATTGTTATTTTTGATCCAAACTCATTTTAGAATAAGGCTGTAATGTAACAAAATGTGGAAAAAGTCAAGGGGTCTGAATACTTTCCGAATGCACCATTCATAGACTCATAGACCTACAGCATCACAAGTAGGTCAAACTTGATAGTTTGGTGTGCTGGCGCTCTAACCAAGATAATTTTTTGGGGTCTGGACTGTTGATACATGCATCATCTGTCTTGACCTGTATTACTTGCAGTGGTGTGAAGTATTTAAGTACTACTTTAATGTATTTTTACTTAAGTAGTTTTTTGGGGTATCTGTACTTTACTATTTTTATATTTATGACTACTTTTACTTCACTACATTCCTGAAGGAAAATAATGTACTTTTTACTGTATACATTTTCCCTGACACCCAAAAGTACTTGTTACATTTTTAATGTAAAATGGTCAAAAATCACACACTTATCAAAAGAACATCCCTGGTCATCCCTACTGTTTCTGATCTGGAGGACTCACTAAACAGAGAACATCCCTGGTCATCCCTCCTGTCTCTGATCTGGTGGACTCACTAAACAGAGAACATCCCCGGTTATCCCTACTGCCTCTGATCTGGTGGACTCACTAAACAGAGAACATCCCTGGTCATCCCTCCTGCCTCTGATCTGGAGGACTCACTAAACAGAGAACATCCCTGGTCATCCCTACTGCCTCTGATCTGGTGGACTCACTAAACACAAATGCTTCATTTGTAAATTATGTCTGAGTGTTGGAGTGTTGGAGTGTTGGAGTGTTGGAGTGTGCCCCTGGCTATCTGACAATGATGTCTGAGTGTTGGAGTGTGCCCCTGGCTATCTGTAAATGATGTCTGAGTGTTGGAGTTTGCCCCTGGCTATCTGTAAATGATGTCTGAGTGTTGGAGTGTGCCCCTGGCTATCTGTAAATGATGTTGGAGTGTTGGAGTGATGGAGTGTTGGAGTGATGGAGTGTTGGAGTGTGCCCCTGGCTATCTGACAATGATGTCTGAGTGTTGGAGTGTGCCCCTGGCTATCTGTAAATGATGTCTGAGTGTTGGAGTTTGCCCCTGGCTATCTGTAAATGATGTCTGAGTGTTGGAGTGTGCCCCTGGCTATCTGTAAATGATGTTGGAGTGTTGGAGTGATGGAGTGATGGAGTGTTGGAGTGTTGGAGTGTGCCCCTGGCTATCTGTAAATGATGTTGGAGTGTTGGAGTGTGCCCCTGGCTATCTGACAATAAATAAAAAATGGTCCCTTCTGGTTTTCTTAATATTCCGAATTTGAAATGATTTATACTTTTAGTTTTGATACTTATGTACATTTTATAAGTTCCATTGACTTTTTATACTTAAGTACATTTAAAACCAAATACTTTTACTCAAGTATTATTTTACTGGGTGACTTTCACTTTTAACTTAATAGAAAATGACAAGTAATCTTTACTTTCACTTAAGTATGACAACTGAGTACTTTTTCCACCACTGATTACTTGACTGATTGTATAACAGTCACTTGTATTGTATGGACTGTATATAGTACATAACATGAGGGTGGATATCACTCAATCCTTTTCACACATCAGATGTGAATATTTCAGAAGGCATGAATTGGCTGGTGTCACATGGAGCGGAACATGACGCGAGCAGCCCTTGGATGTTGGTTTCACCCATAGCATACATGAAGCCCCGAATTTAAAATAAAAATACCTTTGTAAGATCTGTACTTCTGTGCAGTCCAAGACAAATACAGACACCATCCATATTATATGTATTTCCATTTAAATAGTATCAATGTTTTCAAACTTTTTTTAAAAATTGTACTGACTGTGCACGAGCACGTTCCTTCCTTTGTTTTGATTTGTGGGTGTAACGCGCACGTAGCGACACCCGAGCTACGTTCAATGCAGAAAAACGTACTGTAACGTTCAATTCGACGGAAACGGTGCTGTTCTGAACGACCAGTTCAAAAACGGGGAAGGCGTAGTTGGATGGGGTTTGGGCTGGAGGACCGCTGTGCCGCAGTCATTTATAGTAAATTGCTTCGATACACACGGAGCAAACGTACCTCAAAGTAAGTTCAAGATCGTTTTAGGGAACCGTGTCGTTCAGTACAAACCGTTAAGCAACGTAAACGTTCAATCGAACTGAACGCACCCCTGAGTATCCTGGATGACTGTTTCCGCATCTAGCCAGCTGTCCTAATGAATGAGGCGGATGATCTCCAGCATTGCTTCTCAGTGATATAACAGCAAGGATATTAATTTCACTAACAGTACCTTTTAGATATCACAATGCAGACCCTCACACCCCACGTGTATTGGGCACAGCGTCATGCAGACATCTACCTGCGTGTGGAGCTGAGTGACGCTAAGGTATGTTACGGATGATCTCCGGGACCGACCTGTCATCGAGCTAAATGGTTAGGACAACAAGCCAGCTAGATGGTTAGGACAACAAGCCAGCTAGATGGTTAGGACAACAAGCCAGCTAGATGGTTAGGACAACAAGCCAGCTAGATGGTTAGGACAACAAGCCAGCTAGATGGTTAGGACAACAAGCCAGCTAGATGGTTAGGACAACAAGCCAGCTAGATGGTTAGGACAACAAGCCAGCTAGATGGCTAGGACAACAAGCCAGCTAGATGGTTAGGATAACAAGCCAGCTAGATGGTTAGGATAACAAGCCAGCTAGATGGTTAGGATAACAAGCCAGCTAGATGGTTAGGATAACAAGCCAGCTAGATGGTTAGGATAACAAGCCAGCTAGATGGTTAGGATAACAAGCCAGCTAAATGGTTAGGACAACAAGCCAGCTAGATGGCTAGGACAACAAGCCAGCTAGATGGTTAGGACAACAAGCCAGCTAGATGGTTAGGATAACAAGCCAGCTAAATGGTTAGGACAACAAGCCAGCTAAATGGTTAGGACAACAAGCCAGCTAGATGGTTAGGATAACAAGCCAGCTAGATGGTTAGGACAACAAGCCAGCTAGATGGTTAGGACAACAAGCCAGCTAGATGGTTAGGACAACAAGCCAGCTAAATGGTTAGGACAACAAGCCATCTAGATGGTTAGGATAACAAGCCAGCTAGATGGTTAGGACAACAAGCCAGCTAGATGGCTAGGACAACAAGCCAGCTAGATGGTTAGGACAACAAGCCAGCTAGATGGTTAGGACAACAAGCCAGCTAGATGGTTAGGACAACAAGCCAGCTAGATGGTTAGGACAACAAGCCAGCTAGATGGTTAGGACAACAAGCCAGCTAGATGGTTAGGACAACAAGCCAGCTAGATGGTTAGGACAACAAGCCAGCTGGATGGTTAGGACAACAAGCCAGCTGGATGGTTAGGACAACAAGCCAGCTAGATGGTTAGGACAACAAGCCAGCTAGATGGTTAGGACAACAAGCCAGCTAGATAGCCTCTTTCAGCCAGTAATAAGTTGATTTGTTTAAGCTCACTGCTGGACGTTGTCAATTGAATGCACGTCGCTGACATGAACAAATGACATACATGACATTAGCTACAATGCTGCTTAGAGAATGGACTGATAGCAGCCCCATGCTTATATGTTAGCTAGTAAGCTCATACATCTAGCTAGATAATTTACCACTTGTTCTATTAGCTATACAGAGTGATAATAAAAGTGTAGCATGTCACAAGACAGAGTAACTTATATATAATATATATATCATTTATATAACTTATATATTATATATAGTTTCCTGAGGTCTTGATCCAGTGTTTCCACATAACAAAATCAGGTCATCATGAGAAGTATGGTTCTCGATGAGGCGAGACAGTAGCCAACACTCAGCTACTGAAGCTAACTAGCTACTGTAATTCATATTGAGTTGTAGTAGCTAGTGGTGGTGGTACATCCTACCAAATGTCATGCTTCATAAAAGATTCAGGAATTGTCATGGTGATCGCTGGATCCATTTTAGCCAGTCAGCAAACACACACTCAAGGTGCATCGTGTACTCCAGCTACGTACTACTGTATGTAATGTCATCAGAACACGTTTAGTGATGCTGTATGTGTGAAGGAAACACATCAGCCATTCAGTCACTTAGTTTGATCTCAACCAATGTTAGTGTGTGTTTCTATATTTAGCCTGGTAGCTGACAGTCTTCCGCTTTTTGAGTTGTTTTTTGTTGATGCATGACATTTTTCTTTTTTGCATTTTTTTTTAGGATCTTGAAATCTGCGTGCAAAACAACACCCTGCAATTCAAAGGTTGGTGGTTTGTATTACGCTGGAACAGAAAGAAGGAAAATACGTCTAGTCTGTACAGAGTACATGGTATTAAACCGACGTTCCTTTGTTGGACAGCTCAGGGTCACGGCGCTAAAGGAGACCATGACTATGAGTTCAGTCTGGACTTCCTGGAACCAGTAAAACCTGAGGTATTCTATTATTTCCTATTCCAGAAATGTAGTTTTTTTTCATTAGTGATAAATACCTCACACTCTTCTCAGTCTCAAAGACAAACATTATCTTCTGGTACTAGAGATTGTTACTGTTCCCTGCTTGTGGTTTATTAGTAAGTGTGTCTTCCGCAGGAGGCTGCTCATGATAATGTCTGGAACGGAGCAAATGGAATGGAATGGAAACCATGTATTTGATACCATGCCACTGATTCCGCTCCAGTCATTACCACGAGCCCGTCCTCCCCAAATGAAGGTGCCACCAACCTCCTGTGGTATCTACAATTATTATCATAGTCACTGTGCGTCTGTCTACCAGGTTAGTCACAGGTCGACCCAGCGCCTGGTAAATGTGACAGTGAGGAAGCAAGAGCAGCGTTGGTGGGACAGACTCACTCTGCAGGAGAGGAAACCTCTCTTCCTGGCGCCAGACTTCGACCGTTGGCTCGACGAATCAGACGCGGAGATGGAGCTTCAGGCTAAGGTAGTAATGACCAGGGTCAGTTTTGGTACAACTTTTAGATGTAATACATAAGGAAGTATAAGGCTTTATTTATTTTGTCTTTTATAAGGGTGTTATGACATTTATTACACCTGACGGTCTGTCTGTTTTGTTTTCAGGAAGAGGAGAAGATAAACAAGGTCAGCATCGAGTCAAGAATCCGTAAAGACCGTAAGTACCGAGCGGTGCAGCTGTGAGCAGACCTTTTTATCTCTAATCTGAAGATTTACATTTCTTGGTAAAGATGCTGTTGGTTTAGACCAGGGATCATCAACTACGTTCAGCCTCAGGCTGATATATTCATTTTTCATTGACCAGTTGGTCGGCAGACCGGAACGAACATGAGCACAAATCATTTGTAGACTGCAATTTGACGGCAAGAATCCAAAAACGGATCATTTGAAACTTTGCTTAAAGTTGTGTCCGATCACGTCTCTCTCTATTATACTTGAGAACAGATTTGACTAAATTAACATCCTGGTGTTTTTACACCCTTACACCCTCCAACAATGAAAATGCAAAAAGAAAGAAAAATTCAACTTTTTTTTTTTTTTTCTCTGAAAAGTTGTGGGGCCAAATAAATCCACTGCGGGCCGCCAACTGGCCGCCAACCCTGGTTTTGACTGTGCATCATCTTTTAGTTTATACCACACACAAGTACAAACTACCTTTTTTATGTACTTGATATTTGATAATGTAAACATCTGAAATGTAATGTCAAATCATTTTGGTTTTGGTTATAGACATAAAAAACCAACTGACTGGAGTTTACTTTGTGTTTTTTTAATTGTGTTTTTATTGAAAGCTGTACCATGTTCTCTCAGCCTACCTGAGCCTGAAGAAGGGCTATCGGTTCATATACAACCTGATGTTATGTGTTTTAAAGATATTGTATGGTAATATGTGGTTTGTTCTCTCAGCCTACCTGGGCCTGAAGAAGGGCTATCTGTTCATGTACAACCTGATGTTATGTGTTTTAAAGATATTGTATGGTAATATGTGGTTTGTTCTCTCAGCCTACCTGGGCCTGAAGAAGGGCTATCTGTTCATGTACAACCTAGTCCAGTTCCTGGGCTTCTCCTGGATCTTTGTCAACATGACCGTCCGTCTCTTCATCCTGGGACAAGGTCAGTGGTCCAGAGCCTGCTGAGGGTCCAGCCTTGTTAGTAGCTGTTGTTTGTTGGTTGGTTGTCTTGACAGTTGACGACAGCGTTGGCCATAGATAGACACACAGTAGGTGAAGTCAGTGTTTCAGGGATAGAAAATAATACATTCAGAATCATTCCTTTTCCACAGCTACAGTTGGAACTAGCTACCTCAGAACTGGTTCTTCATCATAATGTGAGAGAGTTAGTATTAGATGGCTCATATATAACACTAATATTTACATACATTATCATTCTTCCTCCTCAATTTTTTTTTTAGCTGAAAGCTGTCTAGTCGTGTTTCTGAAAGCTGTCTAGTTTATATTCAGTTGTGTTTCTGTGAAGTGATCTGAGTGAGTCAGATTAAACCACACCAGCGAGCCAATGTGTTACTTCCCTAGAATAACTAAACAGGCTCTTTATTCATAGATGTGTCCATTTGAATACGAGAAAGGGAACATTGACTCTTAGCCTGTAGATTCATTTGTCTTGCAAATAGCTTTGAATAGCCTGGTGGTCCAGTCTGTTTGGCGTTTTAGCCAAATTCTGTTTGTATGTCTTCACAACATTTTAAGAGTTGACTACAGCAGTAGTTGCCACCCTGTTGTGTTTGGTCTATCTGCAGAGATACTTGAGGACACTAATGAGAACGTAGACCTACTGGTGAAATACACGTTAAGTGGTACTTGGGGTGTACTTCAGGCACAGCTAAATGTGATTGGTGTACAGCCACTAAAATAGGTTGAGAACCACTGGATTTGAGCACGTACAGTATGGAACCAGGCTACTCTGGATGTGCAGTGTTTGGCCTAACATGTTAGCACCACTGTATAGTACCACTGTGTAGTACCACTGTATAGCACCACTGTATAGCACCACTGTGTAGCACCACTGTATAGCACCACTGTATAGCACCACTGTATAGCACCACTGTGTAGCACCACTGTGTAGCACCACTGTGTAGCACCACTGTATAGCACCACTGTATAGCACCACTGTATAGCACCACTGTGTAGCACCACTGTATAGCACCACTGTATAGCACCACTGTATAGCACCACTGTATAGCACCACTGTGTAGCACCACTGTATAGCACCACTGTGTAGCACCACTGTGTAGCACCACTGTATAGTACCACTGTATAGCACCACTGTGTAGCACCACTGTATAGCACCACTGTGTAGCACCACTGTATAGCACCACTGTGTAGCACCACTGTGTTGCACCACTGTATAGCACCACTGTATAGCACCACTGTGTAGCACCACTGTATAGCACCACTGTGTAGCACCACTGTGTAGCACCACTGTATAGCACCACTGTATAGCACCACTGTGTAGCACCACTGTATAGCACCACTGTATAGCACCACTGTATAGCACCACTGTATAGCACCACTGTGTAGCACCACTGTATAGCACCACTGTGTAGCACCACTGTATAGCACCACTGTGTAGCACCACTGTGTAGCACCACTGTATAGCACCACTGTGTAGCACCACTGTGTAGCACCACTGTGTAGCACCACTGTGTAGCACCACTGTATAGCACCACTGTATAGCACCACTGTGTAGCACCACTGTGTAGCACCACTGTATAGCACCACTGTATAGTACCACTGTATAGCACCACTGTATAGCACCACTGTATAGCACCACTGTATAGTACCACTGTATAGCACCACTGTGTAGCACCACTGTGTAGCACCACTGTATAGCACCACTGTATAGCACCACTGTATAGCACCACTGTGTAGCACCACTGTGTAGCACCACTGTGTAGCACCACTGTGTAGCACCACTGTATAGCACCACTGTGTAGCACCACTGTATAGCACCACTGTATAGCACCACTGTATAGCACCACTGTGGTGCTACACAGTGGTGCTATACAGTGGTGCTACACAGTGCTGTATAGCACCACTGTATAGTACCACTGTGTAGCACCACTGTACAGTGGTGCTATACAGTGGTGCACTGTGTAGCACCACCGTGTAGCACCACTGTGTAGTATCACTGTGTAGCACCACTGTGTAGTATCACTGTGTAGCACCACTGTATAGTACCACTGTGTAGCACCACTGTGTAGCACCACTGTATAGCACCACTGTGTAGCACCACTGTATAGCACCACTGTATAGCACCACTGTATAGCACCACTGTGTAGCACCACTGTATAGCACCACTGTATAGCACCACTGTGTAGCACCACTGTGTAGCACCACTGTGTAGCACCACTGTATAGCACCACTGTGTAGCACCACTGTGTAGCACCACTGTGTAGCACCACTGTATAGCACCACTGTTTAGTACCACTGTATAGCACCACTGTATAGCACCACTGTATAGCACCACTGTGTAGCACCACTGTGTAGCACCACTGTATAGCACCACTGTATAGCACCACTGTATAGCACCACTGTATAGCACCACTGTGTAGCACCACTGTATAGCACCACTGTGTAGCACCACTGTATAGCACCACTGTGTAGCACCACTGTGTAGTACCACTGTATAGCACCACTGTATAGCACCACTGTGTAGCACCACTGTGTAGCACCACTGTGTAGCACCACTGTATAGCACCACTGTATAGCACCACTGTGTAGCACCACTGTGTAGCACCACTGTATAGCACCACTGTATAGTACCACTGTATAGCACCACTGTATAGCACCACTGTATAGCACCACTGTATAGTACCACTGTATAGCACCACTGTGTAGCACCACTGTATAGCACCACTGTATAGTACCACTGTATAGCACCACTGTGTAGCACCACTGTGTAGCACCACTGTGTAGCACCACTGTGTAGCACCACTGTGTAGCACCACTGTGTAGCACCACTGTATAGCACCACTGTATAGCACCACTGTATAGCACCACTGTGGTGCTATACAGTGGTGCTACACAGTGCTGTATAGCACCACTGTGTAGCACCACTGTGTAGCACCACTGTGTAGTATCACTGTGTAGCACCACTGTGTAGTATCACTGTGTAGCACCACTGTATAGTACCACTGTGTAGCACCACTGTGTAGCACCACTGTATAGCACCACTGTGTAGCACCACTGTATAGCACCACTGTATAGCACCACTGTATAGCACCACTGTATAGCACCACTGTGTAGCACCACTGTATAGCACCACTGTGTAGCACCACTGTATAGCACCACTGTATAGCACCACTGTGTAGCACCACTGTATAGCACCACTGTATAGCACCACTGTATAGTACCACTGTGTAGCACCACTGTATAGCACCACTGTGTAGTACCACTGTATAGCACCACTGTGTAGCACCACTGTGTAGCACCACTGTATAGCACCA
The DNA here is from genome assembly GCF_045791955.1 of Oncorhynchus clarkii lewisi. NCBI lineage: Eukaryota > Metazoa > Chordata > Actinopteri > Salmoniformes > Salmonidae > Oncorhynchus > Oncorhynchus clarkii. Next base: position 42,004,407 of record NC_092172.1, on the reverse strand, counting down.
CTGTGTAGCTGTTGGTAACTGTGTTCTACCTCTCCACTGTGTAACTGTGTTCTACCTCTCCACTGTGTAACTGTGTTCTACCTCTCCACTGTGTTCTACCTCTCCACTGTGTAACTGTGTTCTACCTCTCCACTGTGTAACTGTGTTCTACCTCTCCACTGTGTAACTGTGTTCTACCTCTCCACTGTGTAACTGTGTTCTACCTCTCCACTGTGTAACTGTGTTCTACCTCTCCACTGTGTAACTGTGTTCTACCTCTCCACTGTGTAACTGTGTTCTACCTCTCCACTGTGTTCTACCTCTCCACTGTGTAACTGTGTTCTACCTCTCCACTGTGTAACTGTGTTCTACCTCTCCACTGTGTAACTGTGTTCTACCTCTCCACTGTGTAACTGTGTTCTACCTCTCTTTCTCTCCCTCTTGTCAGACTCGTTCTATGACACGTTCCACACCATTGCTGACATGATGTACTTCTGTCAGATGATGGCCGTAGCAGAGGTCATGAACCCTCTAGTGGGTCTGGTCAAGACAGGGGTGTTCCCTGCTATGATCCAGGTAGGGTTCAATCCAAACACACAGAAAAATTACTTTCAAAATGACTTGGGTTTAAAATAAAAAAAAACACATGCTAATTTAGGTTACATTGACTTTTTAGTTGTTTTTGGTTAGTCAAAGCTAAAGTTAGCGGCAATGGTTTTGTAAACCAACCCAAAGCAAAGATTCTCAGCTTTCAGGTTGAGGCCGGGGTGCATTCAGGTTGAGGCCAGGATGCATTCAGGTTGAGGCCGGGATGCATTCAGGTTGAGGCCGGGATGCATTCAGGTTGAGGCCGGGATGCATTCAGGTTGAGGCCGGGGTGCATTCAGGTTGAGGCCGGGGTGCATTCAGGTTGAGGCCGGGGTGCATTCAGGTTGAGGCCGGGGTGCATTCAGGTTGAGGCCGGGATGCATTCAGGTTGAGGCCGGGATGCATTCAGGTTGAGGCCGGGATGCATTCAGGTTGAGGCCGGGATGCATTCAGGTTGAGGCCGGGATGCATTCAGGTTGAGGCCAGGATGCATTCAGGGCGAGGACAAGTGATTTTGTATTTAGGGTGAATTAACCCTTTAATGAAGTGTGTTTCTGTGATTTTTTGTTGTTGTTGTTGACCTGTCCAGGTGGTGGGTAGGAACGTAATCCTGTTTGTGATCTTCGGTAGTCTGGAGGAGATGCAGAACAAAGCAGTGGTCTTCTTCGTCTTCTACCTCTGGAGCACCATAGAGATCTTCAGGTGACTCTACCTCTATAGTCAATATAGATCTACAGGTGACTCTACCTCTATAGTACAGTTAATATAGATCTACAGGTGACTCTACCTCTATAGTATAGTCAATATAGATCTACAGGTGGCTCTACCTCTATAGTTAATATAGATCTACAGGTGACTCTACCTCTATAGTCAATATAGATCTACAGGTGACTCTACTTCTATAGTATAGTCAATATAGATCTACAGGTGACTCTACCTCTATAGTATAGTCAATATAGATCTACAGGTGACTCTACCTCTATAGTTAATATAGATCTACAGGTGACTCTACCTCTATAGTATAGTCAATATAGATCTACAGGTGACTCTACCTCTATAGTTAATATAGATCTACAGGTGACTCTACCTCTATAGTTAATATAGATCTACAGGTGACTCTACCTCAATACAGCTCACATCCAGATAACGGCCAAAATAAAGGAAACACGACATAAAGTTGCTTCAATACACCTCCTCATAGATTCTACAGGTGTCTGGAACTCTATTGGAGGGATGTGACATCATTCTTCCACCAGAAGAATGTGGTGTTTTGTTGATGGCGGTGCACCATGTCAGGCTCTGCAACAGAATCTCCCAGAGGTGTTGAATTGGGTTGAGATCTGGAGACTGAAACGGCCAGGGTAAATGGTTTACGTTGTTTTCATGGGTTTTCCTTAACTCTTTTTCTATAACCTCAACTTTAGTCTCCTCACCTGCGATCGAAGTATCCTAAAGAGTGGTTCGGTGTAAGAAAAATGGTGTAAGGGAATTGTCATCAATCAATCAAATGTATTTATAAAGCCCTTCTTACATCAGACGATGTCACAAAGTGCTGTACAGAAATCCAGCCTAAAACCCCCAAACAGCAAGCAATGCAGGTGTAGAAGCACGGTGGCTAGGAAAAACTCTCTGGAAAGGCAGGAACCTAAGAGGAAACCTAGAGAGGAACCAGGCTCCGAGGGGTGGCCAGTCCTCTTCTGGCTGTGCCGGGTAGAGATTAGAAACCTAGAGAGGAACCAGGCTCCGAGGGGTGGCCAGTCCTCTTCTGGCTGTACCGGGTAGAGATTAGAAACCTAGAGCGGAACCAGGCTCCGAGGGGTGGCCAGTCCTCTTCTGGCTGTGTTGGGTGGAGATTAGAAACCTAGAGAGGAACCAGGCTCTGAGGGGTGGCCAGTCCTCTTCCGGCTGTGCCGGGTGGAGATTAGAAACCTAGAGAGGAACCAGGCTCCGAGGGGTGGCCAGTCCTCTTCTGGCTGTGCCGGGTGGAGATTAGAAACCTAGAGAGGAACCAGGCTCTGAGGGGTGGCCAGTCCTCTTCTGGCTGTGCCGGGTGGAGATTAGAAACCTAGAGAGGAACCAGGCTCTTAGGGGTGGCCAGTCCTCTTCTGGCTGTGCCGGGTGGAGATTAGAAACCTAGAGAGGAACCAGGCTCCGAGGGGTGGCCAGTCCTCTTCTGGCTGTGCTGGGTGGAGATTAGAAACCTAGAGAGGAACCAGGCTCTGAGGGGTGGCCAGTCCTCTTCTGGCTGTGCCAGGTGGAGATTATAAGAGTACTTGTACTCTGGGTACTCGGCACCATGATATCCGAACAACAAACATCTACAGGACTGTTTCGCTAGCACAGACTGAAACATGTTCCCGCGATTCAACCGATCACATCTACAGGACTGTTTTGCTAGCACAGACTGAAACATGTTCCCGCGATTCAACCGATCACATCTACAGGACTGTTTCGCTAGCACAGACTGAAACATGTTCCCGCGATTCAACCGATCACATCTACAGGACTGTTTCGCTAGCACAGACTGAAACATGTTCCCGTGATTCAACCGATCACATCGAGGAGTTTACGCATCGACGACGTCATCCTCACAATGACCATACATACATAAATACGTACATGCATACCCCAACCAGAAGCCATGGGTTACATGCAACATCCGCACTTAAAGGCTGCCGGTTTCAAGGAACAGGACAGTAATCCGGACGCTTATAAGAAATCCCACTACGACCTCCGACGAGGTCTGACCTTCACTGACATTTTTTTTCTCCCTACTACTTTACTGCCTTTATTGCCTCCTAGACCCACTCCAATTCACATACCGCCCCAACATATCCACAGATGACACAATCTCAATCGCACTCCACACTGCCCTCTCCCACCTGGACAAGAGGAACACCTATGTGAGAATGTTGTTCCTTGACTGCAGCTCAGCGTTCAACACCATAGTGCCTTCCAAGCTCATCAATAAACTCAGGATCCTGGGACTGAACACTTCCCTCTGCAACTTGATCCTGGACTTCCTGACGGGCTGCCCCCCCAGGTGATGAGGGTAAGCAACGCTGACCCTCAACACGGGGGCCTCTCAGGGGTGCATGCTTAGTCCCCTCCTGTTCACCCACAACTGCGTGGCCGCGCACGACTCCAACACCGTCATTACGTTTGCTGACAACACGACGGTGGTTGTCCTGATCAACAATGACGATGGGACAGCCTATAGGGACGAGGTCAGTGACCTGGCAGTGTGGTGCAAGGACAACAACCTTTCCCTTAACGTCAACAAGACAAAGGAGTAGATTGTGGACTACAGAAAACCCACGACCGAGGCATGCCCCCATCCACGACTGGGCTGTAGTGGAGCAGGTTGAGAGCTTCAAGTTCCTCGGCGTCCACATCACTAAGGAATTGACGTAGTCCAGACCCACCAACACAGTCGTGAAGAAGGCATGACGACGTCTCTTCCCCCTCAGGAGGATGTAAATATTTGTCATGGGCCCTCAGATCCTCAAAATGTTCTACAGCTGCAGTATCTTGACTGTCTGCATCACAGGTTGGTATGGCAACTGCTCGGCCTCCGACCGCAAAGCACTACAGAGGGTAGTGGGTATGGCCCAGTACATCACTGGGGCTGAGCTCCCTGCCATCCAGGACCTCTATACCAGGCGGTGTCAGAGGAAGGTACCAGGTGATGTCAGAGGAAGGTACCAGGCGGTGTCAGAGGAAGGCCCTAAACATTGTCAAAGCCTCAAGCCATACAAATGATAGACTGTTCTCTGTGCTACGGCATGGCAAGCGTTACCGATGCAAGTCTGGAACCAACAGGACCCTGAACAGCTTAAGACTGTTAAATAGTTAGCCTGGGTAGCTATTGGTTAACTATTTAAATATCTGCATTGACCCTTTTTGCACTAACGTTTTTGACTCATCACATACTCTGGTGTTACTGTTTATTATCTCTCCTGTTGCCTAGTCACTTTACCCCTACCTATATCTACATATCTACCACATGTGACAAATACTAGCTAGTGAGGCTAGTTGTAACCATGAATGGACCAGCTAGTGAGACTAGTTGTAACCATGAATGGACATTATATTACCAGCTAGTGAGGCTAGTTGTAACCATGAATGGACCAGCTAGTGAGACTAGTTGTAACCATGAATGGACATTATATTACCAGTTAGTGAGGCTAGTTGTAACCATGAATGGACCAGCTAGTGAGGCTAGTTGTAACCATGAATGGACCAGCTAGTGAGGCTAGTTGTAACCATGAATGGACCAGCTAGTGAGGCTAGTTGTAACCATGAATGGACATTATATTACCAGCTAGTGAGGCTAGTTGTAACCATGAATGGACCAGCTAGTGAGGCTAGTTGTAACCATGAATGGACCAGCTAGTGAGGCTAGATGTAACCATGAATGGACCAGCTAGTGAGGCTAGATGTAACCATGAATGGACCAGCTAGTGAGGCTAGTTGTAACCATGAATGGACATTATATTACCAGCTAGTGAGGCTAGTTGTAACCATGAATGGACCAGCTAGTGAGGCTAGTTGTAACCATGAATGGACCAGCTAGTGAGACTAGTTGTAACCATGAATGGACATTATATTACCAGCTAGTGAGGCTAGTTGTAACCATGAATGGACCAGCTAGTGAGGCTAGTTGTAACCATGAATGGACCAGCTAGTGAGACTAGTTGTAACCATGAATGGACCAGCTAGTGAGACTAGTTGTAACCATGAATGGACCAGCTAGTGAGGCTAGTTGTAACCATGAATGGACCAGCTAGTGAGGCTAGTTGTAACCATGAATGGACCAGCTAGTGAGGCTAGTTGTAACCATGAATGGACATTACATTACCAGCTAGTGAGGCTAGTTGTAACCATGAATGGACCAGCTAGTGAGGCTAGTTGTAACCATGAATGGACCAGCTAGTGAGACTAGTTGTAACCATGAATGGACATTACATTACCAGCTAGTGAGGCTAGTTGTAACCATGAATGGACCAGCTAGTGAGGCTAGTTGTAACCATGAATGGACCAGCTAGTGAGGCTAGTTGTAAGCATTTCGCAGGTACCCGTTTTACACGTTGGCCTGCACTGTATTGCAGCCGTCTCACTAGTGCTGTTACTGTTGTTATTTGCCTGTTCTACATGTTGACCTGCATTGTATTGCTGTTTTGTTGTCTGTCCCAGGTATCCATTCTACATGTTGACCTGCATTGTATTGCTGTTTTGTTGTCTGTCCCAGGTATCCATTCTACATGTTGACCTGCATTGTATTGCTGTTTTGTTGTCTGTCCCAGGTATCCATTCTACATGTTGACCTGCATTGTATTGCTGTTTTGTTGTCTGTCCCAGGTATCCATTCTACATGTTGACCTGCATTGTATTGCTGTTTTGTTGTCTGTCCCAGGTATCCATTCTACATGTTGACCTGCATTGTATTGCTCACTGCTTGTGAATGATGCTAAATAAACCTGTTGTTTTGTCGTCTGTCCCAGGTATCCATTCTACATGTTGACCTGCATTGTATTGCTCACTGCTTGTGAATGATGCTAAATAAACCTGTTGTTTTGTCGTCTGTCCCAGGTATCCATTCTACATGCTGGCCTGCATCGACACAGACTGGAAGCTGCTGACCTGGCTCAGATACTCCATCTGGATGCCCCTCTACCCTCTGGGGGTGCTAGCAGAGGGTCAGTGGGCCTGTCACACACACACACACGCACCCGCACGCACACACACACACCATACACACACACACACACACACCATACACATCATACACATACTCCTCAGAGAGCTCTATGCCTGCAATATTCACTTATTATGTAAATTGTATGTAAATAATAGTGGTAGGATGTTTGTAGTCAAACAAGATATTACTTAGTTTATTACCAAGATATCCGAGTGTTGCTGTGTATTCCTGTCTGTCCTGTCTGTTTCCTCTTAGCTATCGCTGTGATCCAGTCCCTGCCTATCTTCGATGAGACCCGTCTGTACAGCATCCCTCTACCTACGGTCCTGGGCTCGTCCTTCAGCTTTTCCTTCACTCTGAAGATCTACCTGGCCCTCATGTTCCTCGGTCAGTTAGTACCACTCTCTGACCCTACACCCTAACCCTACACCCTAACCCTCCACCCTAACCCTCCATCCTAACACTCTACCCTAACCCTTAACCCTAACCCTCTCTCTGACCCTCTCTCTGACCCTCTCTCTAACCCTCTACCCTAACCCTCTACTCTAACCCTCTCTCTAACCCTCTACCCTAACCCTCTCTCTGACCCTCTCTCTGACCCTCTCTCTAACCCTCTACCCTAACCCTCTCTCTGACCCTCTCTCTGACCCTCTCTCTAACCCTCTCTCTAACCCTCTCTCTGACCCTCTCTCTGACCCTCTCTCTAACCCTCTACCCTAACCCTCTCTCTGACCCTCTCTCTGACCCTCTCTCTGACCCTCTCTCTAACCCTCTCTCTGACCCTCTCTCTAACCCTCTACCCTAACCCTCTCTCTGACCCTCTCTCTGACCCTCTCTCTAACCCTCTCTCTGACCCTCTCTCTAACCCTCTACCCTAACCCTCTCTCTGACCCTCTCTCTGACCCTTTCTCTGACCCTCCACCCTCCAGCTGTATCTATCTGTCATGTTTCAGGATCTGTTAATGTCTCTAAGGGAGAAACATACACTTTGGGTCAAAATACGATTTGTTTTCTTACATTATCTTTGCTTGGACTTGTCTTTCTGGCCAAGTGGATGGAGTTTGCACTTAACAAACATTTTAAATGATAAAAAGTAGTTTTTTTCTTCCCAGGTCTGTTCATCAACTTCCGCCACCTGTTTCGCCAGAGGAGGAGACGAATGCGCTCCAGGAAGAGGAAAAATAACTAACGGATAGAAAGACACACCTCACGATCTCTCCAGTCTCACTGCTGGTTGCCTTTTCACACCTCTCCTCTCCTCACACCTCTCTCTCTCTTCTCTCCTCACCTCACACCTCTGTCCTCTCTCTCTTCTCTCCTCACCTCACACCTCTGTCCTCTCTCTCTTCTCTCCTCACCTCACCCCTCTGTCCTCTCTCTCTTCTCTCCCCACCTCACACCTCTGTCCTCTCTCTCCTCTCCTCTCTTCTCTCCTCTCACACCTCTCTTCTCTCCTCTCGCCTCTGTCCTCTCCTCTCTTCTCTCCTCTCTCACCTCTCTTCTCTCCTCCACTGATAAACAACCAACCACATCCTCCTCTTCTATTTTCCTGTGGATGTACCTCCTCTAACAGACACTTATCTTCCTCACCCAGTCCTTCAGAGGTACCTCCTCTAACACAAACACTAATTTTCCTCACCCAGTCTGTCCATCAGAGGTACCTCCTCTAACACAAACACTCATCTTTCTCACCCAGTCTGTCCATCAGAGGTACCTCCTCTAACACAAACACTTCTCTTCCTCACCCAGTCTGTCCATCAGAGGTACCTCCTCTAACACAAACACTCATCTTCCTCACCCAGTCTGTCCATCAGAGGTACCTCCTCTAACACAAACACTCATCTTTCTCACCCAGTCTGTCCATCAGAGGTACCTCCTCTAACACAAACCCTTCCCTTCCTCACCCAGTCTGTCCATCAGAGGTACCTCCTCTAACACAAACACTCATCTTCCTCACCCAGTCTGTCCATCAGAGGTACCTCCTCTAACACAAACACTCATCTTCCTCACCCAGTCTGTCCATCAGAGGTACCTCCTCTAACACAAACCCTTCCCTTCCTCACCCAGTCTGTCCATCAGAGGTACCTCCTCTAACACAAACACTCATCTTCCTCACCCAGTCTGTCCATCAGAGGTACCTCCTCTAACACAAACCCTTCCCTTCCTCACCCAGTCTGTCCATCAGAGGTACCTCCTCTAACACAAACACTCATCTTCCTCACCCAGTCTGTCCATCAGAGGTACCTCCTCTAACACAAACACTCATCTTCCTCACCCAGTCTGTCCATCAGAGGTACCTCCTCTAACACAAACCCTTCCCTTCCTCACCCAGTCTGTCCATCAGAGGTACCTCCTCTAACACAAACACTCATCTTCCTCACCCAGTCTGTCCATCAGAGGTACCTCCTCTAACACAAACCCTTCCCTTCCTCACCCAGTCTGTCCATCAGAGGTACCTCCTCTAACACAAACACTCATCTTCCTCACCCAGTCTGTCCATCAGAGGTACCTCATCTAACACAAACCCTTCCCTTCCTCACCCAGTCTGTCCATCAGAGGTACCTCCTCTAACACAAACACTCATCTTTCTCACCCAGTCTGTCCATCAGAGGTACCTCCTCTAACACAAACCCTTCCCTTCCTCACCCAGTCTGTCCATCAGAGGTACCTCCTCTAACACAAACACTCATCTTTCTCACCCAGTCTGTCCATCAGAGGTACCTCCTCTAACACAAACCCTTCCCTTCCTCACCCAGTCTGTCCATCAGAGGTACCTCCTCTAACACAAACCCTTCCCTTCCTCACCCAGTCTGTCCATCAGAGGTACCTCCTCTAACACAAACAAGTGCATTCAATTCACACCCTCTTTTTATGATTTATATCCATGTCATACTGTACTATTAGTATTAACAGATACATGTCATACTGTTAGTATTAACAGATACATGTCATACTGCACTGTTAGTATTAACAGATACATGTCATACTGTTAGTATTGACAGATACATGTCATACTATTAGTATTAACAGATACATGTCATACTGTACTGTTAGTATTAACAGATACATGTCATACTGTTAGTATTGACAGATACATGTCATACTATTAGTATTAACAGATACATGTCATACTGTACTGTTAGTATTAACAGATACATGTCATACTGTTAGTATTAACAGATACATGTCATACTGTACTGTTAGTATTGACAGATACATGTCATACTGTACTGTTAGTATTAACAGATACATGTCATACTGTACTGTTAGTATTGACAGATACATGTCATACTGTACTGTTAGTATTGACAGATACATGTCATACTGTACTGTTAGTATTAACAGATACATGTCATACTGTACTGTTAGTATTGACAGATACATGTCATACTGTACTGTTAGTATTGACAGATACATGTCATACTGTTAGTATTGACAGATACATGTCATACTGTACGGTTAGTATTGACAGATACATGTCATACTGTTAGTATTGACAGATACATGTCATACTGCACTATTAGTATTAACAGATACATGTCATACTGTTAGTATTAACAGATACATGTCATACTGTACTGTTAGTATTAACAGATACATGTCATACTGTTAGTATTAACAGATACATGTCATATTGTACTGTTAGTATTGACAGATACATGTCATACTGTACTGTTAGTATTGACAGATACATGTCATACTGTTAGTATTAACAGATACATGTCATACTGTACTGTTAGTATTGACAGATACATGTCATATTGTACTGTTAGTATTAACAGATACATGTCATACTGTTAGTATTAACAGATACATGTCATACTGTACTGTTAGTATTAACAGATACATGTCATACTGTACTGTTAGTATTAACAGATACATGTCATACTGTTAGTATTAACAGATACATGTCATACTGTTAGTATTGACAGATACATGTCATACTGTACTGTTAGTATTGACAGATACATGTCATACTGTACTGTTAGTATTAACAGATACATGTCATACTGTACTGTTAGTATTGACAGATACATGTCATACTGTACTGTTAGTATTGACAGATACATGTCATACTGTACTGTTAGTATTGACAGATACATGTCATACTGTACTGTTAGTATTGACAGATACATGTCATACTGTTAGTATTGACAGATACATGTCATACTGTACTGTTAGTATTAACAGATACATGTCATACTGTTAGTATTAACAGATACATGTCATATTGTACTGTTAGTATTGACAGATACATGTCATACTGTACTGTTAGTATTGACAGATACATGTCATACTGTTAGTATTAACAGATACATGTCATACTGTACTGTTAGTATTGACAGATACATGTCATATTGTACTGTTAGTATTAACAGATACATGTCATACTGTACTGTTAGTATTAACAGATACATGTCATATTGTACTGTTAGTATTGACAGATACATGTCATACTGTATTGTTAGTATTAACAGATACATGTCATACTGTATTGTTAGTATTAACAGATACATGTCATATTGTACTGTTAGTATTGACAGATACATGTCATACTGTACTGTTAGTATTGACAGATACATGTCATACTGCACTGTTAGTATTGACAGATACATGTCATACTGTTAGTATTAACAGATACATGTCATACTGTTAGTATTAACAGATACATGTCATACTGTTAGTATTAACAGATACATGTCATACTGTTAGTATTGACAGATACATGTCATACTGTTAGTATTGACAGATACATGTCATACTGTTAGTATTAACAGATACATGTCATACTGTTAGTATTAACAGATACATGTCATACTGTTAGTATTAACAGATACATGTCATACTGTTAGTATTAACAGATACATGTCATACTGTTAGTATTGACAGATACATGTCATACTGTTAGTATTAACAGATACATGTCATACTGTTAGTATTAACAGATACATGTCATACTGTACTGTTAGTATTGAAGGAGCCATACTATAAACAGTTCTAGCGTCTCTTGGCCAGACTAAACAACGTGTGTATTTTCTGAATTCCATTTTGCAGCTCATGTAATCCTCATAATGGACCTGCCGTCAGTTTGAATTCAGGAAGTGAAATGAAAACTGCCCATTGTATTCTATGAAGAGTGTTTTCAAATCACTCTTTTTATTTTGGATCCACTGTAATGACTTGACTGAATAGAACTGAATTGACTCTGACTCTGTTACAGTCATTGATAGAACAGTCATGTTGCACTTCACTACTGTCCCATCTGACCATGAGTCAGCGTCAGGCCTAATGCTATACATTGTTTTGTTATAAGTTGTATTTATTTTTTTAAAGGCCCAGTGCAGTCAGACATATGTATTTATATATATTTCCACACTATGAGGTTGGAATAACACTGTGAAATTGTAAACATTATCATAATGTCCTTTTTAGTGTAAGAGTTATTTGAATAGACTGACATTTCAGCCTGTTTTGGCAGGATGGAGTTTTGGCCTTCCACGGTGACATCACTATGGGGTGAATTAGTTAATAGACCAATAAGAAAGAGAGTTCTAAAACCCCTCTGCCAATAACAGCACAGTTTTCAGTTTTCCCCTCCCCACTCAGACCACTCCCAGACAGACCTAGCTAAATTGTTGCTTGAGAAATTGCCCGTTGTTAAGAATCTAGTTTTTTTTTATTTAGTGACCATTTTAATTAAAATCACAGTAAGGTACTTCATTGTTACCCAGAAATGATTTGATATTGACATAAAAAAAAAACGCATTTGGACTTTAAAAAAAAATATATTGCTTTATTCCTAAATGAACTTTTGTATGCCAACAGTGTTTCTCATGCAGTAATAGAATCATTCTGGGATGTAAGCTACTGTATTCTCCAGTGATGTTTATAGTCCCCGTGATATCTACTATCTCCATCATGTCATCCTTGCTGTGTTGTTCAAAGGCTCACTGCACTGATCTGTGTCTGATGACATGGTTAGAGTTGTGTCCCGACTCTCCACACTTCTCCTAGAGTGTGCTCTTGCACACTTCCTGTCATCGAAACAGACAAAGAGAACCGGTCAGAGCCCAGAACCTCAGGGAAATGGACATTGTTAGAGGATCACTGTCTGATTAAAAGGTTTTGAATGGTTGAAGGATAAATTATAATGTGTGATATTATAATAACCAATAAAGTTGTGTGAAATAAAGTGAATATCTGTAGTTATTTATGAAAAGAGCATAGCTGGTGATGTGAATAAAAAGCCACAATTATATAGGTGTCCTTTATCTCCTCATTAATAACCCCTTTATATAGGTGTCCTTTATCTCCTCATAATAACCCCTTTATATAGGTGTCCTTTATCTCCTCATAATAACCCCTTTATATAGGTGTCCTTTATCTCCTCATAATAACCCCTTTATCTCATAATAACCCCTTTATATAGGTGTCCTTTATCTCCTCATAATAACCCCTTTATATAGGTGTCCTTTATCTCCTAATAACCCCTTTATATAGGTGTTCTTTATCTCCTAATAACCCCTTTATATAGGTGTCCTTTATCTCATAATAACCCCTTTATATAGGTGTTCTTTATCTCCTAATAACCCCTTTATATAGGTGTCCTTTATCTCCTAATAACCCCTTTATATAGGTGTTCTTTATCTCCTAATAACCCCTTTATATAGGTGTCCTTTATCTCCTAATAACCCCTTTATATAGGTGTCCTTTATCTCATAATAACCCCTTTATATAGGTGTCCTTGATCTCATAATAACCCCTTTATATAGGTGTCCTTTATCTCCTAATAACCCCTTTATATAGGTGTCCTTTATCTCATAATAACCCCTTTATATAGGTGTCCTTTATCTCCCAATAACCCCTTTATATAGGTGTCCTTTATCTCATAATAGCCTCTTTATATAGGTGTCCTTTATCTCCTAATAACCCCTTTATATAGGTGTCCTTTATCTCATAATAACCTCTTTATATAGGTGTTCTTTATCTCCTCATAATAACCCCTTTATATAGATGTCCTTTATCTCCTCATAATAACCCCTTTATATAGGTGTCCTTTATCTCATAATAACCCCTTTATATAGGTGTCCTTTATCTCCTCATAATAACCCCTTTATATAGGTGTCCTTTATCTCCTCATAATAACCCCTTTATATAGGTGTCCTTTATCTCATAATAACCCCTTTATATAGGTGTCCTTTATCTCATAATAACCCCTTTATATAGGTGTCCTTTATCTCCTCATAATAACCCCTTTATATAGGTGTCCTTTATCTCCTCATAATAACCCCTTTATATAGGTGTCCTTTATCTCCTAATAACCCCTTTATATAGGTGTCCTTTATCTCCTCATAATAACCCCTTTATATAGGTGTCCTTTATCTCCTAATAACCCCTTTATATAGGTGTCCTTTATCTCATAATAACCCCTTTATATAGGTGTCCTTTATCTCCTCATAATAACCCCTTTATATAGGTGTCCTTTATCTCATAATAACCCCTTTATATAGGTGTCCTTTATCTCATAATAACCCCTTTATATAGGTGTCCTTTATCTCATAATAACCCCTTTATATAGGTGTCCTTTATCTCATAATAACCCCTTTATATAGGTGTCCTTTATCTCATAATAACCCCTTTATATAGGTGTCCTTTATCTCATAATAACCCCTTTATATAGGTGTCCTTTATCTCATAATAACCTCTTTATATAGGTGTCCTTTATCTCCTAATAACCTCTTTATATAGGTGTCCTTTATCTCCTCATAATAACCTCTTTATATAGGTGTCCTTTATCTCCTCATAATAACCTCTTTATATAGGTGTCCTTTATCTCCTCATAATAATAACCTCTTTATATAGGTGTCCTTTATCTCCTCATAATAATAACCTCTTTATATAGGTGTCCTTTATCTCCTCATAATAACCTCTTTATATAGGTGTCCTTTATCTCCTCATAATAACCCCTTTATATAGGTGTCCTTTATCTCCTAATAACCCCTTTATATAGGTGTCCTTTATCTCCTCATAATAACCTCTTTATATAGGTGTCCTTTATCTCCTCATAATAACCCCTTTATATAGGTCTCCTTTATCTCCTCATAATAACCTCTTTATATAGGTGTCCTTTATCTCATAATAACCCCTTTATATAGGTGTCATTTATCTCCTCATAATAACCCCTTTATATAGGTGTCCTTTATCTCCTCATAATAACCCCTTTATATAGGTGTCCTTTATCTCATAATAACCCCTTTATATAGGTGTCCTTTATCTCATAATAGCCTCTTTATATAGGTGTCCTTTATCTCATAATAACCTCTTTATATAGGTGTCCTTTATCTCCTAATAACCCCTTTATATAGGTGTCCTTTATCTCCTCATAATAACCCCTTTATATAGGTGTCCTTTATCTCCTCATAATAACCCCTTTATATAGGTGTCCTTTATCTCATAATAACCCCTTTATATAGGTGTCCTTTATCTCATAATAACCCCTTTATATAGGTGTCATTTATCTCCTCATAATAACCCCTTTATGTAGGTGTCCTTTATCTCCTAATAACCCCTTTATATAGGTGTCCTTTATCTCCTCATAATAACCCCTTTATATAGGTGTCCTTTATCTCCTCATAATAACCCCTTTATATAGGTGTCCTTTATCTCATAATAACACCTTTATATAGGTGTCCTTTATCTCCTCATAATAACCCCTTTATATAGGTGTCCTTTATCTCCTCATAATAACCTCTTTATATAGGTGTCCTTTATCTCCTCATAATAACCTCTTTATATAGGTGTCCTTTATCTCCTCATAATAACCCCTTTATATAGGTGTCCTTTATCTCCTAATAACCCCTTTATATAGGTGTCCTTTATCTCCTCATAATAACCTCTTTATATAGGTGTCCTTTATCTCCTCATAATAACCCCTTTATATAGGTCTCCTTTATCTCCTCATAATAACCTCTTTATATAGGTGTCCTTTATCTCATAATAACCCCTTTATATAGGTGTCCTTTATCTCATAATAACCCCTTTATATAGGTGTCCTTTATCTCATAATAGCCTCTTTATATAGGTGTCCTTTATCTCATAATAACCTCTTTATATAGGTGTCCTTTATCTCCTAATAACCCCTTTATATAGGTGTCCTTTATCTCCTCATAATAACCCCTTTATATAGGTGTCCTTTATCTCCTCATAATAACCCCTTTATATAGGTGTCCTTTATCTCATAATAACCCCTTTATATAGGTGTCCTTTATCTCATAATAACCCCTTTATATAGGTGTTCTTTATCTCCTCATAATAACCCCTTTATATAGGTGTCCTTTATCTCATAATAACCCCTTTATATAGGTGTCCTTTATCTCCTCATAATAACCCCTTTATATAGGTGTCCTTTATCTCCTAATAACCCCGTTATATAGGTGTCCTTTATCTCCTCATAATTACCCCTTTATATAGGTGTCCTTTATCTCCTCATAATAACCTCTTTATATAGGTGTCCTTTATCTCCTCATAATAACCTCTTTATATAGGTGTCCTTTATCTCCTCATAATAACCCCTTTATATAGGTCTCCTTTATCTCCTCATAATAACCTCTTTATATAGGTGTCCTTTATCTCATAATAACCCCTTTATATAGGTGTCCTTTATCTCCTCATAATAACCCCTTTATATAGGTGTCCTTTATCTCCTCATAATAACCCCTTTATATAGGTGTCCTTTATTTCATAATAACCCCTTTATATAGGTGTCCTTTATCTCATAATAGCCTCTTTATATAGGTGTCCTTTATCTCATAATAACCTCTTTATATAGGTGTCCTTTATCTCCTAATAACCCCTTTATATAGGTGTCCTTTATCTCCTCATAATAACCCCTTTATATAGGTGTCCTTTATCTCCTCATAATAACCCCTTTATATAGGTGTCCTTTATCTCATAATAACCCCTTTATATAGGTGTTCTTTATCTCCTCATAATAACCCCTTTATGTAGGTGTTCTTTATCTCATAATAACCCCTTTATATAGGTGTCCTTTATCTCCTCATAATAACCCCTTTATATAGGTGTCCTTTATCTCCTAATAACCCCTTTATATAGGTGTCCTTTATCTCCTCATAATAACCCCTTTATATAGGTGTCCTTTATCTCCTCATAATAACCCCTTTATATAGGTGTCCTTTATCTCATAATAACCCCTTTATATAGGTGTTCTTTATCTCCTCATTAATAACCCCTTTATATAGGTGTCCTTTATCTCATAATAACCCCTTTATATAGGTGTCCTTTATCTCCTAATAACCTCTTTATATAGGTGTCCTTTATCTCATAATAACGCCTTTATATAGGTGTCCTTTATCTCCTCATAATAACCCCTTTATATAGGTGTCCTTTATCTCATAATAACCTCTTTATATAGGTGTCCTTTATCTCCTAATAACCTCTTTATATAGGTGTCCTTTATCTCCTAATAACCTCTTTATATAGGTGTCCTTTATCTCATAATAACCTCTTTATATAGGTGTCCTTTATCTCCTAATAACCTCTTTATATAGGTGTCCTTTATCTCATAATAGCCTCTTTATATAGGTGTCCTTTATCTCCTCATAATAACCTCTTTATATAGGTGTCCTTTATCTCATAATAACCCCTTTATATAGGTGTCCTTTATCTCCTAATAACCTCTTTATATAGGTGTTCTTTATCTCCTCATAATAACCCCTTTATATAGGTGTCCTTTATCTCATAATAACCTCTTTATATAGGTGTCCTTTATCTCCTCATAATAACCTCTTTATATAGGTGTCCTTTATCTCATAATAACCCCTTTATATAGGTGTCCTTTATCTCCTCATAATAACGTCTTTATATAGGTGTCCTTTATCTCCTAATAACCTCTTTATATAGGTGTCCTTTATCTCCTCATAATAACCCCTTTATATAGGTGTCCTTTATCTCCTCATAATAACCCCTTTATATAGGTGTCCTTTATCTCCTCATAATAACCCCTTTATATAGGTGTCCTTTATCTCCTCATAATAACCCCGTTATATAGGTGTCCTTTATCTCCTCATAATAACCCCTTTATATAGGTGTCCTTTATCTCCTCATAATAACCCCTTTATATAGGTGTCCTTTATCTCCTCATAATAGCCTCTTTATATACATTACCGTTCAAAGTTTGGGGTCACTTAGAAATGTCCTTGTTTTTGAAAGAAAAGCACATTTTCTGTCCATTAAAATAACATCAACTTGATTGAAAATACAGTGTAGACATTGTTAATGTTGTAAATGACTACTGTAGCTGGAAATGTCTGATTTTTAATGGAATATCTACATAGGCGTGCAGAGTTTCAGGAGAATGTACTTTGTTTCTGGCCATTGTGAGCCTGTAATCAAACCCACAAATGCTGATGCTCCAGATACTCAACTAGTCTAAAGTTGTATTGCTTCTTTAAACAGCACAACAGTTTTCAGCTGTCTGTCTGTCTGTCTGTATATCTGCCTGCTTGTCTGCCTTTCTGTCTGTCTGTCTGTCTGTCTGCCTGTATATCTGCCTTTCTGCCTGTATGTCTGCCTGTATATCTGCCTGTCTGCCTTTCTGCCTGTCTGTCTGTCTGCCTTTCTGTTTGCATGCCTGTCTGTTTGTCTGCCTTTCTGCCTGTCTGCCTTTCTGTTTGCATGCCTATCTGTCTGTCTGCCTTTCTGCCTGTCTACCTGCCTGTCTGCCTTTCTGTTTGCATGCCTGTCTGTCTGCCTTTCTGCCTGTCTGTCTGCCTTTCTGCCTGTCTACCTGCCTGTTGGCCTGTCTGTCTGCCTTTCTGTTTGCATGCCTGTCTGCCTTTCTGTTTGCATGCCTGTCTGCCTGTCTACCTGCCCGTTGGCCTTTCTGTCTGCCTCTCTGTTTGCATGCCTGTGTACATAAAGGAACACTCTGCCTGTCTGTCTGTGTGCATAAAGGAGCACTCTTCAGAATTGTAATTATGCCTTGCCAACCCTCCTTCCACTTCAGCGCGCAAACATGGTTGGTTTTTGCTCAGCGTTGGTGGTTGGAGACACTGGCGGATTATGAACAAATGAATAGGAATGCATTGAATTTGAAGCAGTTTAAACGTGTTCGTGAGAATGTGAGAGATTGTGTGAACACCTAACCTAATCCTCTTAAAAGACTGCAGGTATTATGCTGAGCCGTGGAGAGGAGGTGTGAGCTGTCATCCTGCGGTGCGCCCTTGTAGCCGCTCACCAAAAACTAGTGTCAGCATCTCTCAACCAATCCCTTTACTTTAGCGCACACAGCTGGAGAGAGACCTCGCGTCTAGAACACCTCTATCACAACAACTCAGCGATTAAAGGTACGTTTTTATTAACAATTGAAAAAGGGTTAAGTATGGTTTACAGATGTTTTACAGAGAAGGGATTTAAGCTACAATAATCGTCATTGACCTTGTGGAAGCCCCGGATACTTGTCAATGACTCCATATCGGGCACTGTTTCTTGCCTGGAATTTCCCCACGAAATTCAGTTAAATGTATCATTATTTTCGTTTCTTAATTTTCACCCGACCCACCTGGATACACACGTGAAAATGAAATGGTTAGTTGAACGTTTGGAATGAATCATATCGCGTATGTTGTCTCGACTCGAGGAGCGCATATCAGCACGTTCATGACCCGCGCACGTCAATGAAAAGTAGGGCCCCACATAATGATATTTTCTACTTAATTCGCTGTTTTTTTTTATTTTAATTGTCATTTGTACATTAACTACATTTGCTGCATTTCATTACACGTGTCATTTAATCTGTGCAGCCCTTCGGAGAGCAGAGTACCTGCAATTATGTAGCCATAGTAACAGGTGGCTGTATCCCATCCTCCGCGCTCCTGCGACTCCCTTCACGTGAACGCGCGCCCTTATAATAAACCCTTCTAATACTCCCAGTAGTGTTTTTATTAGTATTTGATTACATTATTATGTCAAATGTATGACATGAGTTTTGCATTGTAGTCTAAACTGAGTGAATTATCTATTTATTTCCCCCCTTTTTTTACATTTTATATTTATAGTTTGGAGCTGGGACATCATGCCAGGACTATGACATTAAAACAGACTATGCTGAAGATGTGTGCTGACCGCTCACTGAACTGCATTATTTGGCTAACTAATGCTACTGGACCTGTTCCCATAAGCCTAACCATGCATCTGACACGGACCTAATAATCCGCTGTGGGAATCAAGACCACTCTGGCAGCGGTGAACAATGCATTTGCCACAAAGACGGAGACTCAATCGGAGTCGCATCCTCTTCTTCCTCTCTGGTGTATTACTGTGCTGCGTCTACACCGTGACGTTCAAGGCCCGGCTGCAGGAGCCACGGGTGGCCCGCCAGGCCGCTGCAGAGGAGGACCCTGGGACAGCACTCCCGGTGGAAGGGGGCGGTAGTGATAGTGGTAGTGTTCTGGAGGTAGACACACGAGAGGTGGTGACCTCTAACCTCTCTAGCCTAACAGAGCGCTATGATGATGACGTCATCACCAGGGCTCCTACTGTGCTGGAGGGGGATGACGTCATCGTGATAACTGTCAACAGGACGGACATTAAGCACTGTATCTACGTAGAGGACCCTGAACCTGAGCCTCCGACTGAACCTCCTCCCACCTCCCCTCCTCCTAACACCACCACCTCCCCGGGTATCCCTGGAGATGTCCCCCACAGGAAGGGAGAGTACCCAGAGGACCTGTTCACAGTGGACCAGAGGAGGCAGGGCTGGGTGACCCTCCACATCCTGGGCATGGTCTACATGTTCGTCTCCCTCGCCATCGTCTGTGACGAGTTCTTCGTCCCGGCGCTCGGCGTCATCACCGTGAAGCTCGACATCTCCGACGACGTCGCCGGGGCAACCTTCATGGCTGCAGGAGGCTCCGCCCCCGAACTGTTCACCTCTCTGATTGGCGTGTTCATCTCCCATAGCAACGTGGGCATCGGGACAATCGTGGGGTCAGCGGTGTTTAACATCCTGTTTGTCATCGGGATGTGTGCCATCTTCTCCAGGGAGATGCTCCACCTCACCTGGTGGCCCCTGTTCAGAGACGTCTCCTTCTACATCATAGGTAATAATAATTATTATTATAACAATAATAATATAATTTGACAGATAATAGGTAGAGAATAGTAGGTTTTTCCAGAAATCCCGGTTTGTAGACTCCCGGAATCAGGAGGGAATAAACAAGACATCTGGAATACTCCCATCCCGGATTTCTGGAAAACCTGGGAATTTTGGGGGAAAGTACATACTTTAAAAGGTGCTTACCTTGGAGCCAACAGTCGATCCCACTGAAATGGGTTCATTGCATCCTATAGTTTTCCCCTTATAGTGAACTATATAGGTACATACACTCAGAAACGTGCTATCTAGAACCAAACAGGGTTCTGCGGCTGTCCCCATAGGAGAAAACTTGTAGGTTCCACGTGGAACCCCTTTCCACAGAGGGTTCTACTATTGTGACAGCAGCAGAACGCTTTTGCACTCTGGCCAAAAGTAGTGCACTATATAGGGAATAGGGCTCTGGTCTATAGTAGTACCACTATATAGGGAATAGGGCTCTGGTCTATAGTAGCACTACTATATAGGGAATAGGGTTCTGGTCTATAGTAGTGCACTATTTAGGGAATAGGGCTCTGGTCTATAGTAGTGCCACTATATAGGGAATAGGGCTCTGGTCTATAGTAGTACCACTATATAGGAAATAGGGCTCTGGTCTACAGTAGTACCACTATATAGGGAATAGGATGCCATTTGGACACATCCTCTCCTCTCTCCTAGACCTGATCATGCTGATCGTGTTCATCCTGGACAACACTATCATGTTCTCATATTTCTTGCCCTCCTCCTCTTCCTGCCCCTCCACCACCTCTCCCACCCCGTCCTCCTCCACCTCTCCCTCCTCGTCCTCCTCCTCCTTCCTCCTCTACCTCCTTCTTTACCTTCCTCCCCCTCCCCCCCTTCCTCCTCCCCCTCCTCCTTCCTCCTCTCCCTCCTCCCTCCTCTTCTTCTCCTTCCTCCTCCTCCTCCTCCCTCTCTTCCTCTTCCTCCTCCTCCCCCTCCTCCTCCTCCACCCCTTCCTCCTCCTCCTCCCTCTGCTCCTCCTCCTCCTCCTCCTCCTCCATCATAGATCTGATCATGCTGATCGTGTTCTTCTTGGACAACACCATCATGTGGTGGGAGAGCGTAATGCTGGTGTCAGGTTACGTGGCCTACGTCTGCTTCATGAAGTTCAACGTGCAGATCGAACACTTCGTCAAGACGCAGATCAACAAACACAAGAGCATCGTCAAGATCATCATGCCAGAGGAGGAGGAGGAGAAGGAACCCAAGAAGGTTGGTAGTGTTGTTGGGACTTTGTTAGGCAGTTTTGGTGAAGCAAAAAGACAGATAGACAGGTAGGTAGGCAGACAGAGAGGCTGACAGACAGGCAGACAGACAGACAGACAGACAGGCAGCCAGAGTGGCTGGCAGACAGACAGACAGACAGACAGACAGGCAGGCAGGCAGGCAGGCAGGCAGGCAGGCAGGCAGGCAGAGTGGCTGACAGACAGACAGACAGACAGACAGACAGACAGACAGACAGACAGACAGACAGACAGACAAAGAAACAAAGAAAACTACCAAAAAACTATTTTTTGTTGCGACCTTTTGCCACATTTCAGGCTTCAAACATAAAGATATTAAACTGTATTTTTTTGTGAAGAATCAACAACAAGTGGGACACAATCATGAAGTGGAACGACATTTATTGGATATTTCAAACTTTTTTAACAAATCAAAAACTGAAAAATTGGGCGTGCAAAATTATTCAGCCCCTTTACTTTCAGTGCAGCAAACTCTCTCCAGAAGTTCAGTGAGGATCTCTGAATGATCCAATGTTGACCTAAATGACTAATGATGATAAATACAATCCACCTGTGTGTAATCAAGTCTCTGTATAAATGCACCTGCACTGTGATAGTCTCAGAGGTCCGTCAAAAGCGCAGAGAGCATCATGAAGAACAAGGAACACACCAGGCAGGTCCGAGATACTGTTGTGAAGAAGTTTAAAGCCGGATTTGGATACAAAAAGATTTCCCAAACTTTAAACATCCCAAGGAGCACTGTGCAAGCGATAATATTGAAATGGAAGGAGTATCAGACCACTGCAAATCTACCAAGACCTGGCAGTCCCTCTAAACTTTCAGCTCATACAAGGAGAAGACTGATCAGAGATGCAGCCAAGAGGCCCATGATCACTCTGGATGAACTGCAGAGATCTACAGCTGAGGTGGGAGACTCTGTCCATAGGACAACAATCAGTCGTATATTGCACAAATCTGGCCTTTATGGAAGAGTGGCAAGAAGAAAGCCATTTCTTAAAGATATCCATAAAAAGTGTCGTTTAAAGTTTGCCACAAGCCACCTGGGAGACACACCAAACATGTGGAAGAAGGTGCTCTGGTCAGATGAAACCAAAATTGAACTTTTTGGCAACAATGCAAAACGTTATGTTTGGCGTAAAAGCAACACAGCTCATCACCCTGAACACACCATCCCCACTGTCAAACATGGTGGTGGCAGCATCATGGTTTGGGCCTGCTTTTCTTCAGCAGGGACAGGGAAGATGGTTAAAATTGATGGGAAGATGGATGGAGCCAAATATGGGACCATTCTGGAAGAAAACCTGATGGAGTCTGCAAAAGACCTGAGACTGGGACGGAGATTTGTCTTCCAACAAGACAATGATCCAAAACATAAAGCAAAATCTACAATGGAATGGTTCAAAAATAAACATATCCAGGTGTTAGAATGGCCAAGTCAAAGTCCAGACCTGAATCCAATCGAGAATCTGTGGAAAGAACTGAAAACTGCTGTTCACAAATGCTCTCCATCCAACCTCACTGAGCTCGAGCTGTTTTGCAAGGAGGAATGGGAAAAAATGTCAGTCTCTCGATGTGCAAAACTGATAGACATACCCCAAGCGACTTACAGCTGTTATCGCAGCAAAAGGTGGCGCTACAAAGTATTAACTTAAGGGGGCTATATAATTTTGCACTCCCAATTTTTCAGTTTTTGATTTGTTAAAAAAGTTTTAAATATCCAATAAATGTCGTTCCACTTCATGATTGTGTCCCACTTGTTGTTGATTCTTCACAAAAAAATACAGTTTTATATCTTTATGTTTGAAGCCTGAAATGTGGCAAAAGGTCGCAAAGTTCAAGGGGCCGAATACTTTCGCAAGGCACTGTAAATACTAGAAAAGCCCATTGTAATATCACCCAGGACCCAGACCCTCGCTGGTCCAGTCCATGAGAGACAATACCACCCAGGACCCAGACCCTCTCTGGTCCAGTCCATGAGAGACAATACCACCCAGGACCCAGACCCTCTCTGGTCCAGTCCATGAGAGACAATACCACCCAAGACCCAGACCCTCTCTGGTCCAGTCCATGAGAGACAATACCACCCAGGACCCAGACCCTCTCTGGTCCAGTCCATGAGAGACATTATCACCCAGGACCCAGACCCTCTCTGGTCCAGTCCATGAGAGACAATACCACCCAGGACCCAGACCCTCTCTGGTCCAGTCCATGAGAGACAATACCACCCAGGACCCAGACCCTCTCTGGTCCAGTCCATGAGAGACAATACCACCCAGACCCTCTCTGGTCCAGTCCATGAGAGACATGGAATGGTTGATTCACTGGACTGTCATCAGAGCCTGTGTTTATCCATCCAGCCCTTTGGACAGGTCATTGTGTGTGTGTGTGTGTGTGTGTGTGTGTGTGTGTGTGTGTGTGTGTGTGTGTGTGTGTGTGTGTGTGTGTGTGTGTGTGTGTGTGTGTGTGTGTGTGTGTGTGTGAGAGTGAGTGTGTGTGAGAGTGAGTGAGTGTGGCAGCCAGACTCGGCAGCCTTTGATGATTGGGACTGAATCCCTGAAAGGACCCCAGGTGTCGGAGCCCAGCGTAGGGGAGCATGGGTCAGAGGGAGGACGGGACCGGGGGGGGGGGTGATGTAATGCTGATGAGATGTAAAGTAATGTCAGCCATCAGTTTGTCATTGTCACACTGAAGGAGTGTATTATTCAGCTAAATCACACACCCGGTGCCAGTCACCGTGTATCTCTAGTCACGGTCATCTGAATATCAATTCTCTGTGTTTCATTGTATATTCTCTTTGGCAGACAAAGCTGTAGCGGGGAATTATTGTCCAAACCAGTAGAAACAAATAGCACCCTACCCACTTCAACGCCACAGGAGGTTGGTGGCTCCTTAATTGGGGAGGACGGGCTCGTGGTAACGGCTGGAGCGGAGTCAGTTGAAAGTTATCAAATACATTCAATTAAAAAAACATTAAAAAATATATATTTTTGCTTTATTTAACCAGGAAACGCACATTGAGAACCAAGAGTCTCTTTTTCTCAAGGGAGACCAGGCCAAGAAGACAACAACAATCAATACATGACATCATTAAAACATACAACACAACACAATACATGACATCATTAAAACATACAACACAACAACATGATCCATTCTGGTTAGGAGCCGTTCCATTTGCTCCGTCACAGTCATTATTACGAGCCGTCCTCCCCTCAGCAGCCTCCACTGCTAAACACACAGGACACTGATGACCACACAGGACACCGATGACCACACAGGACACCGATGACCACACAGGACACCGATGAACACACAGGACACCGATGAACACACAGGACACCGATGAACACACAGGACACCGATGACCACACAGGACACCGATGACCACACAGGACACCGATGAACACACAGGACACTGATGAACACACAGGACACTGATGACCACACAGGACACTGATGACCACACAGGACACTGATGACCACACAGGACACTGGTGACCACACAGGACACTGATGACCACACAGGACACTGATGACCACACAGGACACTGATGAACACACAGGACACTGATGAACACACAGGACACTGATGACCACACAGGACACTGATGACCACACAGGACACTGATGAACACACAGGACACTGATGACCACACAGGACACTGATGACCACACAGGACACTGATGACCACACAGGACACTGATGACCATACAGGACACTGATGACCACACAGGACACTGATGACCACACAGGACACTGATGACCACACAGCATACCCTTCTTCAGTTGTCAAAGCTTCATTTGTAGCCTACATGTTACGTTATGCTAAATGATAGCGTTTGTTTGTCAATGGCCCTCGACAACAGACTACCAACCAGCTAACACAGACAGACAGACAGACAGACAGACAGACAGAGCGGCTGGACCGGGTTTGGTCCTGTTTCTGACATTTAGGAACAGTGATTGACCACACCCAACCTCCTTGCGACTGCCTTTGACGTTGCTTATCAGCCAGACTCCCATCTGGCTTAGCAGCCTTTTACATCTCTATACACAGATCATCACATCACCATTTTTGACCGTTTGATCATTTCCCTTATATTGTCTTTTCCGTCCGTCCGTCCGTCCCCTGGGTTGTGAGCACCCTGGAGGTCGCCCCCCATGGAATCAGGAATTTGAATACTAAAATGGTGATGAATGTTCTTATGATGCGATAAAGGTCAGCCATGTTGGTCAGGGAGTTGGTCCACCCGGGTTTCCCAGTGCTGTGATAAGATATTGTGTAAAATAATGAATGTGAAGAATGTACCTGCGCTGTATGTTGTTAGCTAGCTAGCCATTTTGGTCAGGGAGTTGGTCCACCCTGGTTTCCCAGTGCTGTGATAAGATATTGTGTAAAATAATGAATGTGAAGAATGTACCTGCGTTGTATGTTGTTAGCTAGCTAGCCAGTTTTAGAAGAATGTACCTGTGTTGTATGTTGTTAGCTAGCTAGCCAGTTTTAGAAGAATGATTCTATACGTTTTTTTCAAATTAACTACCAATATGCCAAACAATGCAGAATCCACAAGCGTACACTGACTGAAATCAAACATGATCTCAGCCTCATTGCAAAATGTGTAGAATAGCATGAGCTTAGCTATAAAACTGCACATTTATCTCTCTGTTCCATGGCAATATGTGTAGAATTGCAGGAAATGAGCTTTAAAACAGCAACATTTTCTCTCAATCCTCAGGCAAAATGTGTAAAATAGCAGGAGATTATTTCTCTCTTTGCCCCAAGTTAGTGGTTTTCCCGGGGCTTTCTCAGAGCCCCGCAACACTGCAGTACACCACTACTCACAATACACCCTCCAACACACCAACACACACAACACACACCCTCCAACACACCCTCCAACACACCAACACACACCCTCCAACACACCTTCCAGCACACCAACACACACCCTCCAGCACACCAACACACACCCACCAACACACCAACACACACCCTCCAACACACACCCTCCAACACACACCCTCCAACACACCAACACACACCCTCCAACACACCAACACACACCCTCCAACACACACCCTCCAACACACCAACACACACTACTACAACACACACTACTACAACACACACACTACAACACACACTACAACACACACTACTACAACACACACTACAACACACACTCAGGACAACACTCCTGCAATCAGGTGCTGATGAGTGTGGAAGCGTGGCACTAAATGAATGTCTTGGGTCAATTGGGGCATTTGACAGCCCTTCACATCTAGGCTGATGGATACCCGAATGGCTCCCTACTCTCTATAAGGTCCTGGTCTAAAGTAGTGCACTATGAATGGAATTGGGTGCCATTTGGGACCTAGAGATTCACCCCTGCTAGTCCTGGGTGTCTTAAGTCATTCTGTAAAGCATCTGGGTTGTCTTTTCGTTTTTTTTCAGCAGAGAAATGGTTGAATAAGATTTATATGCTCGTCATTTTTACAGGTTGCGTCCCAAATTGCAATAGGGTGTCAACTGGACAACAGAGGACGATATCGCCACTCCTGTTTGCCACATCTTCAATTTAAGCCTACTAGAATGTGTGTGCCCTCAGGGCTGGAGGGAAGCTAAAGTCATTCCCCTACCTAAGAATAGAAACACCTACTAATTCAAGGGTTTTTCTTTACATTTGCTATTTTTTACATTGTAGAATAATAGTGAAGACATCAAAACTATGAAATAGCACATATGGAATCATGTAGTAACCAAAAAAAGTGTTAAACAAATCAAAATATATTTTATATTTGAGATTCTTCAAATAGCCACCCTTTGCCTTGATGACAGCTTTGAACACTCTTGGCATTCTCTCAACCAGCTTCATGAAATACATTTCAATTAACAGGTGTGCCTTCTTAAAACTTAATTTGTGGGATTTCTTTAGTTCTTAATGAGTTTGAACCAATCAGTTGTGTAGTGACAAGGTAGGGGTGGTATACAGAAGAAGCCCTATTTGGTAAAAGACCAAGTCCATATTATGGCAAGAACATCTCAAATAAGCAAAGAAAAACGACAGTCCCTCATTACTTTAAGACATGAAGGTCAGTCAATACGGAACATTTCAAGAACTTTGAAAGTTTATTCAAGTGCAGTCGCAAAACCGTCAAGCGCTATGATGAAACTGACTCTCATGAGGACCACCACAGGACAGGAAGACCCAGATTTACCTCTGCTGCAGAGGATCAGTTCATTAGTTACCAGCCTCAAATTGCAGCCCAAATGAATGCTTCACAGAGTTCAAGTAACAGACACATCTCAACATCAACTGTTCAGAGGAGACTGTGTGAATCAGGCCTTTGAGGTCGAAGTGCTGCAAATAAACCACTACTGAAGGACACCAATAAGAAGAAGTGACCTGCTTGGGCCAAGAAACACGAGCAATGGACATTAGACCGGTGGAAATCTGTCCTTTGGACTAGAGTCCAAACTGGAGATTTTTGGTTCCAACCGCCGTGTCTTTGTGAGACGTGGTGTGGATGAACAGATGATCTCCGCATGTGTATTTCCCACCGTGAAGCATGGAGGAGGAGGTGTGATGGTGTGGCCGTGCTTTGCTGGTGATACTGGTGTCTCAGCCTCCAGTATTTATGCTGCAGTAGTTTATGTGTCGGGGGGCTAGGGTCAGTTTGTTATATCTGGAGTACTTCTCATGTCCTATTCGGTGTCCTGTGTGAATTTAAGTGTGCGTTCTCTAATTCTCTCTTTCTTTCTCTCGGAGGACCTGAGCCCTAGGACCATGCCCCAGGAATACCTGACATGATGACTCCTTGCTGTCCCCAGTCCACCTGACTGTGCTGCTGCTCCAGTTTCAACAGTTCTGCCTTATTATTATTCGACCATGCTGGTCATTTATGAACATTTGAACATCTTGACCATGTTCTGTTATAATCTCCACCCGGCACAGCCAGAAGAGGACTGGCCACCCCACATAGCCTGGTTCCTCTCTAGGTTTCTTCCTAGGTTTTGGCCTTTCTAGGGAGTTTTTCCTAGCCACCGTGCTTCTACACCTGCATTGCTTGCTGTTTGGGGTTTTAGGCTGGGTTTCTGTACAGCACTTTGAGATATCAGCTGATGTACGAAGGGCTATATAAATAAATTTGATTTGATTTGATACTGTCTATGATTTATTTACAATTCAAGGCACACTAAACCAGCGTGTCTACCACAGCATTCTGCAGTGATACGCCATCCCATCTGGTTTGGGCTTAGTGGGACTATCATTTGTTTTTCAACAGGACAATGACCCAACACACCTCCAGGCTGTGTAAGGGCTATTTTACCGAAAAGGAGAGTGATGGAGTGCTGCATCAGATGACCTGGCCTCCACAATCCCCCGACCTCAACCAAATTGAGATGGTTTGGGATGAGTCGGACCACAGAGTGAAGGAAAAGCAGCCAACGAATGCTCAGCATATGTGGGAACATATTTCCAACTCTGTTGGAAAAGCATGCTAAGAGTGTGCAAAGCTGACATCAAGGG
This sequence comes from Oncorhynchus clarkii lewisi, assembly GCF_045791955.1. NCBI lineage: Eukaryota > Metazoa > Chordata > Actinopteri > Salmoniformes > Salmonidae > Oncorhynchus > Oncorhynchus clarkii. Next base: position 41,975,186 of record NC_092172.1, on the reverse strand, counting down.
TGGCTACTTTGAAGAATCTAAACTCTAAAATATATTTTCATTTGTTTAACACTTTTTTGGTTACTACATGATTCCATATGTGTTTTTTCATAGTTTTGATGTCTTCACTATTATTCTACAATGTAGAAAATAGTTTAAAAAAATATATATATCTTTTTTTTTTTATAACTTGAATAAGTAAGAGTTCTAAAACATTTGACCGGTAGTGTATGTTCTTCCTCACTTCATCTAACCAAGACCTCCGCCCAAATTCCTCACTCCTCCCCAACTCACGGCTGCCATGTTGACTTGTACCAGACTGTGTCTCTTCCTCCTCCCTTAGGATCCCTGATGACTAACACTAACATATCCTGACTTAATGTAAACGTTCTACATTCCCCTCTCTCCCTCAGTGACATGAATAAGGATATTTCATATTTTAAGTTTAGAAATCAGAACCTATCAACACATACGTCGTAATATTGTTGTATGATGGTGTTATACATTATGTATTGTAGATATGTAGTGATGTTATAATGTTATATGATGTACTGTTTTATCTTTAGTTTTATGTGTGATGTAAGTGCTTTAATGTGTTTGGACCCCAGGAAGAGTTGCTGCTTCCTTGGCAACAGCTAATGGGGATCCATAATAAACCCCAGGAAGAGTAGCTGCTTCCTTGGCAACAGCTAATGGGGATCCATAACAAACCCCAGGAAGAGTAGCTGCTTCCTTGGCAACAGCTAATGGGGATCTATAATAAACCCCAGGAAGAGTAGCTGCTTCCTTGGCAACAGCTAATGGGGATCCATAATAAACCCCAGGAAGAGTATCTGCTTCCTTGGCAGCAACTAATGGGGATCCATAATAAACCCCAGGAAGAGTAGCTGCTTCCTTGGATCCAGCTAATGGGGATCCATAATAAACCCCAGGAAGAGTAGCTGCTTCCTTGGCAACAGCTAATGGGGATCCATAATAAACCCCAGGAAGAATAGCTGCTTCCTTGGCAACAGCTAATGGAGATCCATAATAAACCCCAGGAAGAGTAGCTGTTTCCTTGGCAACAGCTAATGGGGATCCATAATAAACCCCAGGAAGAGTAGCTGCTTCCTTGGCAACAGCTAATGGGGATCCATAATAAACCCCAGGAAGAATAGCTGCTTCCTTGGCAACAGCTAATGGAGATCCATAATAAACCCCCAGGAAGAGTAGCTGCTTCCTTGGCAACAGCTAATGGGGATCCATAATAAACCCCAGGAAGAGTAGCTGCTGCCTTGGCAGGAACTAATGGGGATCCATAATAAACCCCAGGAAGAGTAGCTGCTGCCTTGGCAGGAACTAATGGGGATCCATAATAAACCCCAGGAAGAGTAGCTGCTGCCTTGGCAGGAACTAATGGGGATCCATAATAAACCCCAGGAAGAGTAGCTGCTGCCTTGACAGGAACTAATGGGGATCCATAATAAACCCCAGGAAGAGTAGCTGCTGCCTTGGCAGGAACTAATGGGGATCCATAATAAACTCCAGGAAGAGTAGCTGCTGTCTTGACAGGAACTAATGGGGATCCATAATAAACCCCAGGAAGAGTATCTGCTGCCTTGACAACAGCTAATGGGGATCCATAATAAACCCCAGGAAGAGTAGCTGCTTCCTTGGCAACAGCTAATGGGGATCCATAATAAACCCCAGGAAGAGTATCTGCTTCCTTGGCAGCAACTAATGGGGATCCATAATAAACCCCAGGAAGAGTAGCTGCTGCCTTGGCAGGAACTAATGGGGATCCATAATAAACCCCAGAAAGAGTAGCTGCTGCCTTTACAGGAACTAATGGGGATCCATAATAAGCCCCAGGAAGAGTAGCTGCTGCCTTGACAGGAACTAATGGGGATCCATAATAAACCCCAGGAATAGTAGCTGCTGCCTTGGCAGGAACTAATGGGGATCCATAATAAACCCCAGGAAGAGTAGCTGCTGCCTTGGCAGGAACTCATGGGGATCCATAATAAACCCCAGGAAGAGGAGCTGCTTCCTTGGCAACAGCTAATGGGGATCCATAATAAACTCCAGGAAGAGTAGCTGCTGCCTTGGCAGGAACTAATGGGGATCCATAATAAACCCCAGGAAGAGTAGCTGCTGCCTTGGCAGGAACTAATGGGGATCATAATAAACCCCAGGAAGAGTAGCTGCTGCCTTGGCAGGAACTAATGGGGATCCATAATAAACCCCAGGAAGAGTAGCTGCTGCCTTGGCAGGAACTAATGGGGATCCATAATAAACCCCAGGAAGAGTAGCTGCTTCCTTGGCAACAGCTAATGGGGATCCATAATAAACCCCAGGAAGAGTAGCTGCTGCCTTGGCAACAGCTAATGGGGATCCATAATAAACCCCAGGAAGAGTAGCTGCTGCCTTGGCAACAGCTAATGGGGATCCCCATTAGTATGATGGTGAGTGTTGGTGTGGGATTGCTAAGAAAATGACATGCAAGTGAACGGTTTATACTGTTGTAGGCAACTCATAGAACCCCAGTAGGTATATTTGAACCTATCAGGACTAAGGCACTTGTAGTAGTGTATCCAGGGTGCCACCATCAGTTATTTTGAACCTATCAGGACTAAGGTACTTGTAGTAGTGTATCCAGGGTGCTACCATCAGTACTTTTGAACCTATCAACAAACAAGTACAGGTAACTGCCAAAATAATGGAAACACTTGATGAGGGATATCAAGTATATTGAAAGCAGGTGCTTCCACACAGGTGTGGTTCCTGAGTTAGTTAAGCAATTAACATCCCATCATGCTTAGGGTCATGTATAAAAATGCTGAGCAGACCATTATTTTGGCTAACATGGCTATGCCCCTATGGGATGACGATGCCCCCGTCCACAGGGCACGAGTGGTCACTGAATGCTTTGATGAGCATGAAAACGATGTAAACAATATGCCATGGTCATCTCAGTCACCAGATCTCAACCCAATTGAACACTTACAGGGCATTCTGATAGTATTCAGACCCATTGACTTTTTACACATTTTGTTACGTTACAGCCTTACTCTAAAATGGATTCAATTGTTTTTTTCCCCCTCATCAATCTACACACAATACCACATAATGACATCACAATACCACATAATGACATCACAATAGCACATAATGACATCACAATACCACATAATGACATCACAATACCCCATAATGACATCACAATACCCCATAATGACATCACAAGACCACATAATGACATAGCAAAAACTGTTTTTTAGAAATGTTAGTATTCAGACCCTTTACTCAGTACTTTGTTGAAGCACCTTTGGCAGCGATTACAGCCTCGAGTCTTCTTGGGTATGACGCTACAAGCTTGGTACACCTATATTTGGGGATTTTCTCCCATTCTTCTCTGCAGATCCTCTCAAGCTCTATCAGGTGGATGCACAGTTATTTTCAGGTCTCTCCAGAGATGTTCGATCGGGTTCAAGTCCAGGCTCTGGCTGGGCCACTCAATGACATTCAGAGACTTGTCCCGAAGTCACTCCTGCATTGTCTTATCTGTGTGCTTAGGGACGTTGTCCTGTTGGAAGGTGAACCTTCACCCCAGTCTGAGGTCCTGAGTGCTCTGGAGCAGGTTTTCATCAAGGATCTCTCTGTACTTTGCTCCGTTCATCTTTCCCTCGATCTTGACTAGTCTCCCAGTCCCTGCCGCTGAAAAACATCCCCACAGCATGATGCTGTCACCACCATGCTTCACTGTAGGGATGGTGCCAAGTTTCCTCCAGAAGTGACATTTGGCATTCAGGCCAAAGAGTTCAATCTTGGTTTCATCAGACCAGAGAATCTTGTTACTCATGATCTGAGTCCTTTAGGTGCCTTTTGGCAAACTCCAAGCGGGCTGTCATATGCCTTTTACTGAGGATTGGCTTCCGTCTGGCCACTCTAGCATAAAGGCCTGATTGGTGGAGTGCTGCAGAGATGGTTGTCCTTCTGGAAGGTTCTACCATCTCCACAGAGGAACACTGTAGCTCTATCAGAGTGACCATCGGGTTCTTGGTCACCTCCTTGACCAAGGCCCTTCTCACCCCGGTTGCTTAGTTTGGCCAGGAGGCCAGCTCTAGGAAGGGTCTTGGTGGTTCCAAACTTCTTCCATTTAACAATGATGGAGGCCACTGTGTTCTTGGGGACCTTCAATGCTGCAGACATTTCTTGGTACCTTTCCCCAGATCTGTGCCTCGATACAATCCTGTCTCGGAGCTCTACGGACAATTCCTTCGACCTCATGGTTGGTTTTTGCTCTGACATGCACTGTCAACTGTGGGACCTTATATAGACAGGTGTGCGCCTTTCCAAAATCATGTCCAATCAATTGAATTGACCACAGGTGGACTCCAATCAAGTTGTAGAAACATCTCAAGGATGATCAATGGAAACAAGATGCACCTGAGCTCCATTTGAAGTCTCGTAGCAAAGGGTCTGAATAGTTACTGTTCTGGTATTTCTGTTTTTTATTTTTAATACATTTGACAATATTTCTAAAAACCTGTTTTTGCTTTTTCATTCTAGGGTGTTGTGTGTAGATTGAGGAAAATGTTTTATTTAATCCATTTTAGAATAAGGCTGTAATTTAACAAAATGTGGAAAAAGTCAAGGGATCTGAATACTTATTTTTATTTATTTAAGTAGGCAAGTCAGTTAAGAACAAATTCTTATTTACAATGACTGCCTACCCCGGCCAAACCCTCCCCTAACCCGGAATACACTGGGCCAATTGTGCTCCACCCTTTGGGACTCCCGATCTCGGCTGGTTGTGATTACAGCCCCGGATCGAACCCGGGTCTGTAGTGACGCCCCTAGCACTGCAGTGCCTTAGACCGATGCACCACTCGGGAATGCACTTTATGGGAGATTCTGGAGTGGGTCCTGAGACAGTGTTTTCCACCACCATCAACAAAACACCAATATGGAATTTTCTGGTGGAAGAATGATGTCACATCCCTCCAGTAGACTTCCAGACACTTGTAGAATCTATGCCATTGAAGCTGTTCTGGCTCAACGCCCTGTTAAAACACTTCATGTTGCTGTTCTCCCTTATTTTGGCAGTTACTTGTTCTCACTAATATCACTGTTGTTATATTTTTATTTTATTTAACTAGGCAAGTCAGTTAAGAACAAATTCTTATTTTCAATGACGGCCTAGGAACAGTGGGTTAACTGCCTTGTTCAGGGGCAGAACGACAGATTTGTACCTTGTCAGCTCGGGGGTTTGAACTTGCAACCTTCCGGTTACTAGTCCAACCTTCTAACCACTAGGCTAATCCTGTTTTTGGCAGATCCTGTCTTCAGTAGACACCCATTATGCATCCTCTACCCAGCTGGGCAAATGTTGGCATGGGATTTCATAAAGACATTCTTTTCTGGTTGAAACAACATACTTTTTCTGGACTACAAAAAACAGACTTTCCTTTTTACAATCAGAATACAACCTGACCATGTAAAAGCCATTCAGTATATTTAGCCCACTGGAGTAGTTCTTTAAAAGTCTGCCTTTTCTCCTCTCTCTGGTTCTTATTGTGAACGTGTACTAAAGTATTCCTGTATTTACAGCAGAACAGTGGACATCCACCACCTGATCCACCCCAAAACAATGTTTCACCAGAACCCAAACCACAACCTCAAGACTCACCCCAGAAGAGAGACAGAGAAAAACTGAAGGTCTCAACACTCTTTGATTGTGATGTCATGATCAGGTTGTGTACTGATTGTAAAATAGTTGTTATTTTTTTAAACATTTTTTAGATGTAATTTAAGTGACCAGCAAAAAGAGGTCTTTACCTGAATGTAACCTGGCGTGATCTGCCGTGGCTTCAACCCTGTGTGTGTGTGTGTGTGGTGTGTTTGTTATGTCCCAGGTGAAGCCCACTCTCCAGAGAGGAGGCAGTAATGCGTCTCTCCACAACAGCACCAACAGAAACACCATCTTCCAGTTGATGATCCACACACTGGACCCACTGGGAGAAGGTACTGGACTTTATATCAGTCTTTATTATTACAGGGACCGCTATGGTCCTAATCTATGGTCCTAATCTATGGTCCTAATCTATGGTCCTTATCTATGGTCCTAATCTATGGTCCTTATCTATGGTCCTAATCTATGTTCCTAATCTATGGTCCTAATCTATGGTCCTAATCTATGGTCCTAATCTATGGTCCTAATCTATGGTCCTAATTTATGGTGCTAATCTATGGTCCTAATCTATGGTCCTATACTATGGTCCTTTACTATGGTAATAATCTATGATGTGAATCTATGGTCCTAATCTATGGTCCTATTCTATGGTCCTAATCTATGGTCTTAAACTATGGTCCTAATCTATGGTCCTAATCTATGGTCCTAATCTATGGTCCTAATCTATGGTCCTAATCTATGGTCCTATACTATGGTCCTAATCTATGGTCCTAATCTATGGTCCTTATCTATGGTCCTAATCTATGGTCCTTATCTATGGTCCTAATCTATGTTCCTAATCTATGGTCCTAATCTATGGTCCTAATCTATGGTCCTAATTTATGGTGCTAATCTATGGTCCTAATCTATGGTCCTTATCTATGGTCCTAATCTATGTTCCTAATCTATGGTCCTAATCTATGGTCCTAATCTATGGTCCTAATCTATGGTCCTAATTTATGGTGCTAATCTATGGTCCTAATCTATGGTCCTATACTATGGTCCTAATCTATGGTACGAGTCTATGGTCCTAATCTATGGTCCTAATCTATGGTCCTTTACTATGGTAATAATCTATGATGTGAATCTATGGTCCTAATCTATGGTCCTATTCTATGGTCCTAATCTATGGTCCTTTACTATGGTCCTAATCTATGGTCCTTTACTATGGTCCTAATCTATGGTCCTAATCTATGGTCCTAATCTATGGTACGAGTCTATGGTCCTAATCTATGGTCCTAATCTATGGTCCTAATCTATGGTCCTAATCTATGGCCCTATACTATGGTCCTAATCTATGGTCCTAATCTATGGTCCTTATCTATGGTCCTAAATAATGGTCCTAAACTATTGTCCTTCCTGTACAGTACCAGGGACCAGGAAGCTATGCCTCCTGGGAGGAGCTACTGAACCATGTATTACGTCTATTCAAATCAAATTAAACTTTATTGGTCACATACACATGGTTAGCAGATGTTAACGCGAGTGTAGCGAAATGCTTGTGCAGTAATATCTAACAAGTAATCTAACAAATTCACAACAACTGCCTTATACACACAAATGTAAAGGGATGAATAAGAATATGTGGATGAGCGATGGCCGAACGGCATAGGCAAGATGCAGTAGATGGTGTAGAGTACAGTATATACATATGAGATGAGTAATGTAGGGTATGTAGACATGATTAAAGTGGCGTTATTTAAAGTGACATTATTTAAAGTGACTAGTGAAACCTTTATTATGCCCATGTATTTAAGTGGCCAGAGATTTGAGTCTGTATGTTGGCAGCAGCCTCTCTATGTTAGTGATGGCTGTTTAACAGTCTGATGGCCTTGTCACTACTGCCACAGGGACCTTCTATAGTCACTACTGCCACAGGGACCTTCTATATTCACCTCTGCCACAGGGACCTTCTATAGTCACTACTGCCACAGGGACCTTCTATAGTCACTACTGCCACAGGGACCTTCTATAGTCACTACTGCCACAGGGACCTTCTATAGTCACTACTGCCACAGGGACCTTCTATAGTCACTACTGTCACAGGGACCTTCTATATCCACTACTGTCACAGGGACCTTCTATAGTCACTACTGCCACAGGGACCTTATATATTCACTACTGCCACAGGGACCTTCTATAGTCACTACTGTCACAGGGACCTTCTATATCCACTACTGTCACAGGGACCTTCTATATTCACTACTGCCACAGGGACCTTCTATAGTCACTACTGTCACAGGGACCTTCTATATCCACTACTGCACAGGGACCTTCTATATTCACTACTGCCACAGGGACCTTCTATATTCACTACTGCCACAGGGACCTTCTATATCCACTACTGCCACAGGGACCTTCTATATCCACTACTGCCACAGGGACCTTCTATAGTCACTACTGCCACAGGGACCTTCTATATTCACTACTGCCACAGGGACCTTCTATATTCACTACTGCCACAGGGACCTTCTATAGTCACTACTGCCACAGGGACCTTCTATATCCACTACTGCCACAGGGACCTTCTATATCCACTACTGCCACAGGGACCTTCTATATTCACTACTGCCACAGGGACCTTCTATATTCACTACTGCCACAGGGACCTTCTATATTCACTACTGCCACAGGGACCTTCTATAGTCACTACTGCCACAGGGACCTTCTATATCCACTACTGCCACAGGGACCTTCTATATTCACTACTGCCACAGGGACCTTCTATATTCACTGCTGCCACAGGGACCTTCTATAGTCACTACTGTCACAGGGACCTTCTATATTCACTACTGCCACAGGGACCTTCTATATCCACTACTGCCACAGGGACCTTCTATAGTCACTACTGCCACAGGGACCTTCTATATTCACTACTGCCACAGGGACCTTCTATATCCACTACTGCCACAGGGACCTTCTATATTCACTACTGCCACAGGGGCCTTCTATATTCACTACTACCACAGGGACCTTCTATATTCACTACTGCCACAGGGACCTTCTATAGTCACTACTGCCACAGGGACCTTCTATATTCACTACTGCCACAGGGACCTTCTATAGTCACTACTGTCACAGGGACCTTCTATATTCACTACTGCCACAGGGACCTTCTATATTCACTACTGCCACAGGGACCTTCTATATCCACTACTGCCACAGGGACCTTCTATATCCACTACTGCCACAGGGACCTTCTATATTCACTACTGCCACAGGGACCTTCTATATTCACTACTGCCACATCATCAGACCGTTAGCTTCACAGCAGCATCAGACTGTTAGCTTCACCTTCAGCATCAGACTGTTAGCTTCACCTTCAGCATCAGACTGTTAGCTTCCCAGCAACATCAGACTGTTAGCTTCACCTTCAGCATCAGACTGTTAGCTTCACAGCAGCATCAGACTGTTAGCTTCACCTTCAGCATCAGACTGTTAGCTTCACCTTCAGCATCAGACTGTTAGCTTCACCTTCAGCATCAGACTGTTAGCTTCCCAGCAGCATCAGACTGTTAGCTTCACAGCAACATCAGACTGTTAGCTCAATGACACACACAGTCCAGTACAACGAGAGACCTAGAGACAGTGCTATTGGGATAAAGAGATTGGTCGGCCAGAGGCTGGCTCTTATCCAGCTTTTATTAGCCTGTATTGAAAGCTGATTAAGGATGAGAGAGCTGGGAGGGAGGAGGCTGCATGGGGACAGGTCTGGCTGCCTGGTGGCCTGAGGACTCAGTGAAGGTCACTCCAGTAGAGGACAGAACAGTCACGTCCCTGTAATCCAGGAACACAGGTGGACTTGACCTCTGCTCTTCACTTCTCACACAACACAAGTCTCTAGTGTAAGGTAGCACCAAGGTGTTGAGAGGCTTTTGGATCAGGTCTCCCCCCAAGACCAGGTTTGGAGAGCACTGCTCTAATGGCTACTCACACCACAGCTATGGGTCTCCCCCCAGGACCAGGTTTGGAGAGCGCTGCCCTAATGGCTACTCCACACCACAGCTCTGGGTCTCCCCCCAGGACCAGGTTTGGAGAGAGCTGTTCTAATGGCTACTCCACACCACAGCTCTGGGTCTCCCCCCCAGGACCAGGTTTGGAGAGCGCTGCTCTAATGGCTACTCCACACCACAGCTCTGGGTCTCCCCCCAGGACCAGGTTTGGAGAGAGCTGCTCTAATGGGCTACTCCACACCACAGCTCTGGGTCTCCCCCCCCAGGACCAGGTTTGGAGAGAGCTGCTCTAATGGCTACTCCACACCACAGCTCTGGGTCTCCCCCCCAGGACCAGGTTTGGAGAGAGCTGCTCTAATGGCTACTCCACACCACAGCTCTGGGTGTCAGGGGACTTGGGGGACCTGGTAAATACAGAGGCTACCTGAATGTCTCTCCTACAGAGATCCTATTAAATGAGTTCTAATATGTAATTCTATGGTTTCTTCCATCGTCCCCTTATTCCAGAGACGGGCTTTAGCAGAGATATTAGAGGCCCTGGTCAGAGGAGAGTTAGACAAGGTAAGAGGGATGTCAACAATGTCACCTCCTCCTCATGTTGTCACCCAGTACTGTCACTTCATGCCAGCCCTGAGTATCTCTTCATCTTCTGTCTACCATCTATCACAACAACTTCCATTGTCCTATCGAGAGTTACTGAGTATCTCCTCATCTTCTGTCTACTATCTATCACAACAACTTCCATTGTCCTACCGAGAGTTACTGAGTATCTCTTCATCTTCTGTCTACTATCTATCACTCCAAAATAGACGTTTTCATCTGAACTGTATCTCACTCTTCCCTAGAAGAGGATACTAGTATTCATGCCTGCTCAGCTCATTTTCAGTCAATATTATAAAGGAAGTGGTTGTGCTTGTGTGGTACAGTAACTTTGGTTGTGTCTATAACTCCCCTCATATTCCGTCATACATTACTCTACACGAGGCAGCGGGTGGATATGTTGTGTCTATGACTCCCCTCATATTCCGTCATACATTACTCTACACGAGGCAACGTGTGGATATGTTGTGTCTATGACTCCCCTCATATTCCGTCATACATTACTCTACACGAGGCAGCGGGTGGATATGTTGTGTCTCCGTGGTAAACTGGTCATTTTACCAACGTATCTCTGCCAATTAGAAACAACAACCTTTAATGGGGAGGTCAGGACGGAGGTGTCGGTGCAGAGGAAAGGTAAGGTCAACGTTATCTGTACGTTTAGTGCTTGATTTGGTTAGCGTCTGTGAATGTTCTCGTTAACGTTCTGTATACACGTTGCGTTTGGTTTGATGTTGTCGTTATGTTCTGTGAATGTTCTCGTTAACGTTCTGTATACACGGTGCGTTTGGTTTGATGTTGTCGTTATGTTCTGTGAATGTTCTCGTAACGTTCTGTATACACGGTGCGTTTGGTTCAGGCCTATAGGAGAGATCCAGGCCTATAGGTGAGATCCAGGCCTATAGGTGAGATCCAGGCCTATAGGTGAGATCCAGGCCTATAGGTGAGATCCAGGCCTATAGGAGAGATCCAGGTCTATAGGAGAGATCCAGGCCTATAGGAGAGATCCAGGTCTATAGGAGAGATCCAGGCCTATAGGAGAGATCCAGGCCTATAGGTGAGATCCAGGCCTATAGGTGACATCCAGTAACAGAACAATGGCTGTCAGTCCTGCTCTTGGTTTCCTTCTTCACTGTACGGTGTGTGTTGGTGTGACTCCTAGTGGGGTGTGTTGATGTGACTCCTAGTGGGGTGTGTTGATGTGACTCCTAGTGGGGTGTGTTGTTGTGACTCCTAGTGGGGTGTGTTGGTGTGACTCCTAGTGGGGTGTGACTCCTAGTGGGGTGTGTTGATGTGACTCCTAGTGGGGTGTGTTGATGTGACACCTAGTGGGGTGTGTTGATGTAACTCCTAGTGGGGTGTGTTGATGTGACTCCTAGTGGGGTGTGTTGATGTGACTCCTAGTGGGGTGTGTTGATGTGACTCCTAGTGGGGTGTGTTGATGTGACACCTAGTGGGGTGTGTTGATGTAACTCCTAGTGGGGTGTGTTGGTGTGACTCCTAGTGGGGTGTGTTGATGTGACTCCTAGTGGGGTGTGTTGATGTGACTCCTAGTGGGGTGTGTTGATGTGACTCCCAGTGTGGTGTGTTGATGTGACTCCTAGTGTGGTGTGTTGATGTGACTCCTAGTGTGGTCTGTTGGTGTGACTCCTAGTGAGGTGTGACTCCTAGTGTGCTGTGTTGATGTAAATCCTAGTGGAAACTTAGAGTGTATAGCCCACATTGTCATCGGGGACTCTCCTCGGCAGCTCAGGGTCATTGTGACCGAATCTTGAGAAAAAGGTGTTTAGCTCCCCTGGTAGGATGGTGTTGGTGACCGCAATGTAGCTAGCTTCCTTTTTGTAATCTGTTATTGTTGGAGCCCCTGCCACATCTGTGTGTCGCCATCTTGATCAATCTGCGGCTGTCGTATTTGTACTGTTTCACCAAACTATTCCCCCCGGTCACCTGGCAGTTCTCTCTTTCAGTTTTCATAGAAGGCTGCTATCCATTCACTTTTTTTGAATCGAGAACGTTTTGAAGTACACTATCGGTAACATGTCATCTATGCATTTTCTGATTAATCCGGTGACTTGAGTCGGCGTGTGTATTGACGTTATCTCCGGTGACTGAGTCGACGTAATATATATTGATGTTATATCTGGTGACTGAGTCGGTGTGTATATTGATGTTATATCTGGTGACTGAGTCGGTGTGTATATTGATGTTATATCCGGTGACTGAGTCAGCGTAATATATATTAACGATATCTCTGGTGACTGAGTCGGTGTGTAGATTAATGTTATATCCGGTGACTGAGTCGGTGTGTAGATTGATGTTATATCTGGTGACTGAGTCGATGTGTATATTGATGTTATATCCGGTGACTGAGTCGGCGTAATATATATTGACTTTATCTCCGGTGACTGAGTCGGCGTCTATATTAACGATATCTCTGGTGACTGAGTCGGCGTCTATATTAACGTTATCTCCAGAGACGACCCAGAACATATTCCAGCCCACGTGATCAAACCAGTCTTGGAGCGTGAATTCTGATTGGACGGACCAACGCTGTACAGACCTGGCCAACAGGAACTTCCTCTTGAGTTTTTGTTTGTAGGCAGGATGGAGTCCTGGTTGGATTTGCCGAAAGGAGGACGGGAAAGGGCCTTATACCCGTGTCGGAAAGACGTGTAGCAGTAGTCAAGAGTAGAATTTCCGCGAGTTAGACAGTCGAGGTGTTGGTAATTAATTTGGGAGCACGGTTCTCAAATTACTTTTGTTGAAGTCCCCTAGAACAGTGAACACTGCCTCCGGGAATGCAGTCTCCAGTTTGTTCATGGTCCAATGAAGATCTTGGAGCTCCTTCCTGGTGTCAGATTGGGGCTGGATGAACACAGCCATGGAGTTGATCCCTGAGAAGGTCAAAAAGGGTGTCATTTAATGACCAAGTATTCCTGGTAAAACGGGGCCAACAGAGGGTGTCTCACCTCGCGCTCTGACAAAACATTGCACATTTTTCTTGTGTGTTTTCCAAACATTTTCTTAATCAGTTTGTTTTGTGCATCACAATATACACCTGAGTAGAACTATTAGAATACGAATCGCTGGGTACTCACCGTCTGCCCGAGTTCTCTGAGACGGCGAAACAATGGACTAGCTTCTTCAGCGAGGTGCCGAGCTGCTTGGGAGTCCTACAGGAGAGTAGGAAGAGAAGATGCTGACGGAGAGGCAGACGTGGCAGGGTTTTACTGAGATTAAGACGCCGGCCAACCCATCCTCCATTACCGAGCATTCTACTCGCCAGTGTTCAATCATTAATGAACCAACTTGACGAGCTCAGGGCGAGGATCTCCTTCCGGAGGGACATCAGATCCTGTAACATACTCTTGTTTTTCTGAGACTTTCCTCCGACATCCAGAGGGATTATATACAACCGGCAGGTTTTACCGATTTCTGAGTGGATAGGAAGCATAATCTCTCTGGCTAAGAACAAAAGGTGGTCGGCTCTGCTTAATGACCAACAACACATGGTTTCTGAGTGGATAGGAAGCAGAATCTCTCTGGCTAAGAACAAAGGTGGTCGGCTCTGCTTAATGACCAACAACACATGGTTTCTGAGTGGATAGGAAGCAGAATCTCTCTGGCTAAGAACAAAGGTGGTCGGCTCTGCTTAATGACCAACAACACATGGTGCGAAACGTACAGGAACCTGCGAGATTCTGCTCCCCCGACTCGGAATACTTTGTCATCAAATGTTGCCCTGTGGACAGGGTGGTATGCTGCTGGCTATTATTATTATTATATTGTAGGCCTATGTCATATGCCAAAAACTGTGTAACTAAAGGTTAACGAGCCATGAATCAAAAAGACGATGACCCCTTCCTCTGACACACACACACGTGCAGGGCCCCATCTGCATGTTAATCTCAGTGTTGATTGGGTCCGTGTTAAGGCCGCGCAGGGCCCCATCTGCATGTTAATCTCAGTGTTGATTGGGTCGGTGTTAAGGCCGCTTCAGCCTGTGGTTGTCATAACCCTGAGAGACTGTAATGGCCTGGACCACTGAAGGACATCATTAGACCACACACACACACTGAGAGGCCCAATGATTACAGGGTACGAACCCAAATCAACTCCACCGCGACCCCTGTTCCCAACAAGCACAACTCCATCCAGACATGGTGGACCGACCACAGAAACAGAGACAAATGCACAGATTAACAGGTGTCTGTATCCATGTACCACCTTTCCAGTTATTACAGACTAACAACACACCACACTGAGTCACATCAACACACCACACTGAGTCACATCAACACACCACACTGAGTCACATCAACACACCACACTGAGTCACATCAACACACCACCCTGAGTCACATCAACACACCACACCGAGTCACATCAGCACACCACACTGAGTCACATCAACACATCGCCCTGAGTCACATCAACACACCGCACTGAGTCACATCAACACACCGCACTGAGTCACATCAACACACCGCACTGAGTCACATCAACACACCGCACTGAGTCACATCAACACACCGCACTGAGTCACATCAACACACCGCACTGAGTCACATCAACACACCACACTGAGTCACATCAACACACCGCACTGAGTCTCATCAACACACCACACTGAGTTTCATCAACACTCCACACTGAGTCACATCAACACACCACTAGGCTACCTGCTGGTTACTAGTCCAACGATCTAACCACTAGACTACCTGCTGGTTACTAGTCCAACACTCTAACCACTAGGCTACCTGCTGGTTACTAGTCCAACACTCTAACCACTAGGCTACCTGCTGGTTACTGACCCAACTCTCTAACCACTAGGCTACCTGCTGGTTACTAGTCCAACACTCTAACCACTAGGCTACCTGCTGGTTACTGGCCCAACTCTCTAACCACTAGACTACCTGCTGGTTACTGACCCAACGCTCTAACCACTAGGCTACCTGCTGGTTACTAGTCCAACGCTCTAACCACTAGGCTACCTGCTGGTTACTGACCCAACACTCTAACCACTAGGCTACCTGCTGGTTACTAGTCCAACGCTCTAACCACTAGGCTACCTGCTGGTTACTAGTCCAACACTCTAACCACTAGGCTACCTGCTGGTTACTGGTCCATCCTCTAACCACTAGGCTACCTGCTGGTTACTAGTCCAACACTCTAACCACTAGGCTACCTGCTGGTTACTGACCCAACACTCTAACCACTAGGCTACCTGCTGGTTACTAGTCCAACACTCTAACCACTAGGCTACCTGCTGGTTACTAGTCCAAAACTCTAACCACTAGGCTACCTGCTGGTTACTGGCCCAACACTCTAACCACTAGGCTACCTGCTGGTTACTGGTTCACCCTCTAACCACTAGGCTACCTGCTCGTTACTGGTCCACCCTCTAACCACTAGGCTACCTGCTCGTTACTGGTCCACCCTCTAACCACTAGGCTACCTGCATGGTCTGTTAAATGACTCACTACTGTAAGTCTCTCTGGATAAGAGAGTCTGCTAAATGACTCACTACTGTTAAGTGTCTCTGGATAAGAGAGTCTGTTAAATGACTCACCACTGTAGTGTCTCTGGATAAGAGAGTCTGTTAAATGACTCACTACTGTAGTGTCTCTGGATAAGAGAGTCTGTTAAATGACTCACTACTGTTAAGTGGCTCTGGATAAGAGAGTCTGTTAAATTACTCACTACTGTAAGTGTCTCTGGATAAGAGAGTCTGTTAAATGAATCACCACTGTTAAGTGGCTCTGGATAAGAGAGTCTGTTAAATGACTCACTACTGTAGTGTCTCTGGATAAGAGAGTCTGCTAAATGACTCACTACTGTAGTGTCTCTGGATAAGAGAGTCTGTTAAATGACTCACTACTGTTAAGTGGCTCTGGATAAGAGAGTCTGTTAAATGACTCACTACTGTAAGTCTCTCTGGATAAGAGAGTCTTAAATGACTCACTACTGTAGTGTCTCTGGATAAGAGAGTCTGTTAAATGACTCACTACTGTAGTGTCTCTGGATAAGAGAGTCTGTTAAATGACTCACTACTGTAGTGTCTCTGGATAAGAGAGTCTGTTAAATGACTCACATGTAAAGGTAAACAACTGACATGTTGCTTATTGGTTGTGTCTGTCTTTTTTCAGCTGGACCTGAGAAGACTGAGCAGGCCGAACCCTCGACCTCCCAGACAACACCTAAAGAAGAGGAGAAACCAGGCCCATCAGAGACTCAGACGGTAGAGAGAAGGGAGAGAGGAGAGAGAGGAGAGAGGGGAGATAGGAGAAACCAGACCCATCAGAGACTCAGACGGGAGAGAGGAGAGGAGAGAGAGGAGAGAGGGGAGATCAGACCCATCAGAGACTCAGACGGGAGAGAGGAGAGGAGAGAGAGGAGAGAGGGGAGATAGGAGAAACCAGGCCCGTCAGAGACTCAGACGGGAGAGACAGGGGAGACGGGAGAGAGAGGAGAGAGGGGAGATAGGAGAAACCAGGCCCGTCAGAGACTCAGACGGTAGAGAGAGGAGAGAGAGGAGATAGAGGAGAGGGAGAGAAGAAACCAGATCCGTCAGAGACACAGAGAGGGGAGAGGAGACCGAGAGGAGACCGAGAGGAGAGATAGAGGAGAGAGGGGAGATAGGAGAAACCAGACCCGTCAGAGACTCAGACGGGAGAGAGGAGAGAGAGGAGATAGAGGAGAGGGAGAGAAGAAACCAGATCCGTCAGAGACACAGAGAGGGGAGAGGAGACCGAGAGGAGAGAGAGAGGAGAGAGGAGAGAGAGAGGAGAGAGGGGAGAAACCAGACCCGTCAGAGACTCAGACGGGTGAGAGGAGAGAGGGGAGAGAGAGGAGAGTGGAGGGAGGAGAGGGAGAGAAGAAACCAGATCCGTCAGAGACACAGAGAGGGGAGAGGAGACCGAGAGGAGAGAGAGAGAGGAGAGAGAGTGGAGAGAGGAGAGAGAGTGCAGAGAGATAGGAGAGAGTTCATTCATAACACTACTCTACCCCTACGACCCTTCTCTCTCACCCTCTCTCCCTCCCTCTTCACTAGGACCAGGGGCCAGCGGGCGCAGGGGGGTCCGACGGCTCAGACAGCGGTGAGGAGGACGAGAGTGAAGAAGAGAGCGAGGATGAGGAAGACGAGGATGATGAAGACGAAGAGGACGATGAGGAAAATAAAGAGGAAGAAGAGGAAGAGGGTGAAGAGAACGAGGAACCTCTGTCGTTAGAATGGCCAGACACCAGACGTAAACAGGCCACATATCTTTTTCTCCTACCGATAGTGTTCCCTCTGTGGCTCACTGTGCCCGACGTACGCAACCCGGTAAATATCACCTACATCTCTGTCTTTATCATCTCTGTCTTTATCATCTCTGTCTTTATCATCTCTGTCTTTAACATCTTATCATCTCTGTCTTTATCATCTCTGTCTTTACCATCTCTGTCTTTACCATCTCTGTCTTTATCATCTCTGTCTTTACCATCTCTGTCTTTACCATCTCTGTCTTTACCATCTCTGTCTTTACCATCTCTGTCTTTATCATCTCTGTCTTTACCATCTCTGTCTTTATCATCTCTGTCTTTACCATCTCTGTCTTTATCATCTCTGTCTTTACCATCTCTGTCTTTATCATCTCTGTCTTTACCATCTCTGTCTTTATCATCTCTGTCTTTACCATCTCTGTCTTTACCATCTCTGTCTTTATCATCTCTGTCTTTATCATCTCTGTCTTTACCATCTCTGTCTTTATCATCTCTGTCTTTACCATCTCTGTCTTTATCATCTCTGTCTTTAACATCTTATCATCTCTGTCTTTATCATCTCTGTCTTTACCATCTCTGTCTTTATCATCTCTGTCTTTACCATCTCTGTCTTTATCATCTCTGTCTTTATCATCTCTGTCTTTACCATCTCTGTCTTTATCATCTCTGTCTTTACCATCTCTGTCTTTATCATCTCTGTCTTTACATTCATGCCATTTTGTGTACTGTGTTTGTGTCCTGCAAAGTGGCCAAAATGTAGAACACAAAATATCTTTCTAATGTCATGCTGATATGAGCTTCCTGTGAGTTCTTCCTCAGGCTTCCAGAAAATACTTCGCCATGACGTTTATTGGTTCCATCACGTGGATCGCTGTGTTCTCCTATCTAATGGTCTGGTGGGCACATCAGGTATCACTCTGGTTGGGTTTTTAGATCACATGACTTCCATCTTGTTTAGAAACTATTAGTCCAGTGCTTATTTGACTCAGACCCGAGGTAACAGACAGACCCGAGGTAACAGACAGACCCGAGGTAACAAACAAACCCGAGGTAACAGACAGACCCGAGGTAACAGACAAACCCGAGGTAACAGACAAACCCGAGGTAACAGACAGACCCGAGGTAACAGACAGACCCGAGGTAACAGACAGACCCGAGGTAACAGACAAACCCGAGGTAACAGACAAACCCGAGGTAACAGACAGACCCGAGGTAACAGACAAACCCGAGGTAACAGACAGACCCGAGGTAACAGACAGACCCGAGGTAACAGACAAGCCCGAGGTAACAGACAAGCCCGAGGTAACAGACAAGCCCGAGGTAACAGACAAACCCGAGGTAACAGACAAACCCGAGGTAACAGACAAACCTTTAGGTAACAGACAGACCCGAGGTAACAGACAAACCCGAGGTAACAGACAAACCTTTAGGTAACAGACAAACCCGAGGTAACAAACAAGCCCGAGGTAACAGACAGACCCGAGGTAACAGACAGACCCGAGGTAACAGACAGACCCGAGGTAACAGACAAACCCGAGGTAACAAACAGACCCGAGGTAACAGACAAACCCGAGGTAACAGACAGACCCGAGGTAACAGACAGACCCGAGGTAACAGACAGACCCGAGGTAACAGACAGACCCGAGGTAACAGACAGACCCGAGGTAACAGACAGACCCGAGGTAACAGACAAACCTGAGGTAACAGACAAACCCGAGGTAACAGACAGACCTGTAGCTTATGATTGTTTTTGTTTAGGCGATTTAGGAGGTGTAACTACGTAGGAGCTGTCAAATCAGTGAGCTGTTGCTCTTGTTGCCATGGTCACGAAACCACACCCATCCTTATATCTTCCCCATATTAGAAGTTCAGAATGAGAAGGTGTAGGGCAGGCTATATAGAGATAATGACACCGAAATTGAAAATCATTAAACAAAATAGCAAGGATGTAGATCAGCCTAATGAAGGTGTAGATTACGGCAGGTAACCTAGTGGTTAGAGGGTGGACCAGTAACCAGCAGGTAGCCTAGTGGTTAGAGGGTGGACCAGTAACCAGCAGGTAGCCTAGTGGTTAGAGGGTGAACCAGTAACCAGCAGGTAGCCTAGTGGTTAGAGGGTTGGACCAGTATCCAGCAGGTAGTCTAGTGGTTAGAGGGTTGGACCAGTAACCAGCAGGTAGCCTAGTGGTTAGAGGGTTGGACCAGTAACCAGCAGGTAGCCTAGTGGTTAGAGGGTTGGACCAGTATCCAGCAGGTAGTCTAGTGGTTAGAGGGTTGGACCAGTAACCAGCAGGTAGCCTAGTGGTTAGAGTGTTGGACCAGTAACCAGCAGGTAGCCTAGTGGTTAGAGGGTGGACCAGTAACCAGCAGGTAGTCTAGTGGTTAGAGTGTTGGGCCAGTAACCAGCAGGTAGCCTAGTGGTTAGAGTGTTGGGCCAGTAACCAGCAGGTAGTCTAGTGGTTAGAGGGTGGACTAGTAACTGAAAGGTTGCTAGATCGAATCCCCAAGCTGACAAGGTAAAAAAAAACTGTTGTTAAACCACTGTTCCCCGGTAGGCCGTCATTGTAAATAGGAATGTATACTTAACTGATTGCCTAGTTAAATAAAGGTTCAAAGTTAATAAAATAAAAATAACATCACACATTTTAGTGTTTGAGTTTAACACAGCTGCTAACGATGGGTCTAACGAACGAAAGGTCTAACGAACGATGGGTCTAACGATAGGGTCTAACGATGGGTCTAACGATAGGGTCTAACGAACGATGGGTCTAACGATAGGGTCTAACGATGGGTCTAACGATAGGGTCTAACGATGGGTCTAACGATAGGGTCTAACGATGGGGTCTAACGATGGGGTCTAACGATGGGGTCTAACGATGGGTCTAACGATGGGTCTAACGATGGGGGCTAACGATAGGGTCTAACGATAGGGTCTAACGATAGGGTCTAACGATAGGGTCTAACGATAGGGCTAATGATGGGTCTAACGATAGGGATAATGAAAGGTCTAATGATAGGGATACCGATAAGGATAACGATAAGGATAATGATATAACAATAGAGCTAACGATAGGGTCTAACGATAGGTCTAAGGATAAGGATAATGATAGGTCTAATGATAAGGATAATGATAGGTCTAAAGATAGGGATACCGATGGGGATAATGATAGGGATACTGATAGAGATAATGATAGGGATAACGTCGGGAGCCTCTTGGGGTTTTGACAACTCCAACGCAGTAACACTTCTGACCCCACCCACTATAAAAAAAGCAATGATGAGCTACGGTTATTGTGGGTTATCATGGGTTATCGTGTGTAATCGTGGGTTATCGTGTGTTATTGTCGGTCATCGTGTGTAATTGTGGGTTATCGTGTGTGATCGTGGGTAATTGTGGGTTATCGTGTGTTATTGTCGGTCATCGTGTGTAATTGTGGGTTATCGTGGGTTATCGTGTGTTATTGTCGGTCATCGTGTGTTATTGTGGGTTATCGTGTGTAATTGTGGGTTATCATGTGTGATCGTGGGTAATTGTGGGTTATTGTGTGTAATTGTGGGTTATCGTGTGTGATCGTGGGTAATTGTGGGTTACCGTGTGTTATCGTGGGTTACTGTGGGTTATCGTGGGTAATTGTGGGTTATTGTGGGTTATCGTGTGTTATCGTGGGTTATTGTGGGTTATTGTGGGTTATCGTGGGTAATTGTGGGTTAACGCTGATCTGGTTGAATCCTGGCCTCCGTCTACACAGGATGAATAACGGATGTGCTACGTATTTGTCAAAATTGCATTTTGATATATGTATCGACTGATTACTAGTGCCCTAGGTGGGGACACTGATTGGGTGACTGACTGTTGTCTCCCTAGGTGTGGACACTGATTGGTTGACTGACTGTTGTCTCCCTAGGTGGGGACACTGATTGGTTGACTGACTGTTGTCTCCCTAGGTGGGTGAGACTGATTGGTTGACTGACTGTTGTCTCCCTAGGTGGGTGAGACTGATTGGTTGAGTGACTGACTGTTGTCTCCCTAGGTGGGTGAGACTGATTGGTTGACTGACTGACTGTTGGCTCCCTAGGTGGGTGAGACTGATTGGTTGACTGACTGACTGTTGTCTCCCTAGGTGGATGAGACTGATTGGTTGACTGACTGACTGTTGGCTCCCTAGGTGGGTGAGACTGATTGGTTGACTGACTGACTGTTGTCTCCCTAGGTGGGTGAGACTGATTGGTTGACTGACTGACTGTTGTCTCCCTAGGTGGGTGAAACTGACTGATTGGTTGACTGACTGTTGTCTCCCTAGGTGGATGAGACTGATTGGTTGACTGGCTGACTGTTGTCTCCCTAGGTGGGTGAGACCATAGGCATCTCAGAGGAGATCATGGGCCTGACCATCCTGGCAGCGGGCACCTCCATCCCTGACCTCATCACTAGTGTCATCGTGGCCCGGAAAGGACTGGGAGACATGGCTGTGTCCAGCTCAGTGGGATCCAACATCTTCGATATCACTATGGGGTTAGTATAGACCACTGTAACTACAGAGATATCACTATGGGGTTAGTATAGACCACTGTAACTACAGAGATATCACTATGGGGTTAGTATAGACCACTATAACTACAGAGATATCACTATGGGGTTAGTATAGACCACTATAACTACAGAGATATCACTATAGGGTTAGTATAGACCACTATAACTACAGAGATATCACTATGGGGTTAGTATAGACCACTGTAACTACAGAGATATCACTATGGGGTTAGCTAAAGCCCCATAGTGATATCTCTCCCCCTCTATGCCTCCACTCTCTCCGTCTCTTCCTCTCTACATCCCTCTGCCTCTACCCTTCCTCTCTCCCTCTCTACATCCCTCTGCCTCTACCCTTCCTCTCTCTCTGTCTCTCCCTCTCTACATCCCTCTGCCTCCACCCTTCCTCTCTCCCTCTCTACATCCCTCTGCCTCTACCCTTCCTCTCTCTCTGTCTCTCCCTTTCTACATCCCTCTGCCTCTACCCTTCCTCTCTCCCTCTCTACATCCCTCTGCCTCCACCCTTCCTCTCTCTCTGTCTCTCCCTCTCTACATCCCTCTGCCTCCACCCTTCCTCTCTCTGTCTCTCCCTCTCTACATCCCTCTGCCTCTACCCTTCCTCTCTCTGTCTCTCCCTCTCTACATCCCTCTGCCTCCACCCTTCCTCTCTCTGTCTCTCCCTCTGCCTCCACTCTTCCTCTCCCTGTCTCTCCCTCTGCCTCCACCCTTCCTCTCTCTGTCTCTCCCTCTGCCTCCACCCTTCCTCTCTCTGTCTCTCCCTCTCTACATCCCTCTGCCTCCACCCCTCCTCTGTCTGTCTGTCTGTCTGTCTGTCCCCCCCCCCCCCTAACATTACTGCAGCCTGCCTGTCCCATGGTTGATCTTCTCGGCGATGCAAGGCGGCGTACCGGTGGCGGTGAACTCCAACGGTCTGTTCTGTGCCATCGTGCTCCTCTTCGTCATGCTCCTCTTCGTCATCGTCAGCATCGCGGCGTGTCGGTGGAAGATGAGCCGCGTTCTGGGCCTCACCATGTTCATGCTTTACTTCGTGTTTCTGGTGCTCAGCGTGATGCTGGAAGACCGTATTATTATCTGCCCCGTCTCCATCTGAGGTCAGAGGTCAGACACACCCACTTGGAACCCAGTCCACCCACTGGGGAGCCAGGCCCACCCACTTGGAACCCAGTCCACCCACTGGGGAGCCAGGCCCACCCACTTGGAACCCAGTCCACCCACTGGGGAGCCAGGCCCACCCACTTAGAACCCAGTCCACCCACTGGGGAGCCAGGCCCACCCACTGGGGAGCCAGGCCCACCCACTGGGGAGCCAGGCCCATCCACTGGGGAGCCAGGCCCACCCACTTGGAACCCAGTCCACCCAACCATTATGTTAGCTTCAGGAACGTCTTCTTTAAAAAAAATGTTTTTAAACTAAGATGAAACTGAATATGTTGTACTGTACAGAGCATTATGGGTACTGTAGTACATCATACTACAATGAGGAGGGAGGGGAGAAAAAAAAGAGGCGTGTCAGGAAGTCATTTAAATAATAACCGCCAAAACTGTATCGTTGTTGGTCACTAACATTCACGATACAGGGGGTTAGAGGTCCCCTAGTGTTAATGTTCACAGAGGGGATGGTGTTGTCTATGTTGAGCCAGGTGTTGTTGAATCAGTGGACACCTTCATGGTTGGACTATGGCTGGTCTCCTTCACCAGAACTGACGTGCAGCAGTAGAGGTTCTCTGTCCACAACAATCCTGAAGAGAGACTCAGTAATCATAGACGTTGTCCAGCCACACCACAAACACATCCATTTTAGTGTTCATCCGTGTATAAATGTCAATACAGTCATTTCTTTTAGAGTTAAAAAAACAAAAACCCCGGTTTATCAGGTGCAGAGAGGTACAGCAGCTTTTGAGTTCTTCGTGTAAATGATTCAGTGTCTAGAATACCCAGGAATGGTGTAGATCAGTTACACGACCCCCATATGGTACCATTATGTCATTGACTGTCAGCATTGTAGTGTGTCATGTGTTACGTATGTATGTATGCAATACACTTGTGTGGGTCAGATGGATGCAAAGAGAATGTATTGATGTATAGTAACCTATCCATATGTTGTACTTACAATCCATGCTGCAATTAAATCCTTTTAAAAAAAATAATATTCAATGCAAGGTGTAGTGTTGATTGGTTAATTCATTATGTTGTGTGAAAACAAATGTTCGGAGGTCATTTGAAATTCAAGCCAGGATTCAATCAAAAGGTGTATTTATGGCGTTCGCCGTCAAGGCTGTGGACGTCGTTTTAAGCATAAATCCCAGTGTAGAAACACACACGATTGGCCACGGTATACGTGATTTAATCCCAGTGTAGAAACACACACGATTGGCCACGGTATAAGTGATTTAATCCCAGTGTAGAAACACACACGATTGGCCAAGGTATACGTGATTTAATCCCAGTGTAGAAACACACACGATTGGCCACGGTATACGTGATTTAATCCCAGTGTAGAAACACACACGATTGGCCAAGGTATACGTGATTTAATCCCAGTGTAGAAACACACACGATTGGCCACGGTATACGTGATTTAATCCCAGTGTAGAAACACACACGATTGGCCACGGTATACGTGATTTAATCCCAGTGTAGAAACACACACGATTGGCCACGGTATACGTGATTTAATCCCAGTGTAGAAACACACACGATTGGCCACGGTATACGTGATTTAATCCCAGTGTAGAAACACACACGATTGGCCACGGTATACGTGATTTAATCCCAGTGTAGAAACACACACGATTGGCCACGGTATACGTGATTTAATCCCAGTGTAGAAACACACACGATTGGCCACGGTATACGTGATTTAATCCCAGTGTAGAAACACACACGATTGGCCACGGTATACGTGATTTAATCCCAGTGTAGAAACACACACGATTGGCCACGGTATACGTGATTTAATCCCAGTGTAGAAACACACACGATTGGCCACGGTATACGTGATTTAATCCCAGTGTAGAAACACACACGATTGGCCACGGTATACGTGATTTAATCCCAGTGTAGAAACACACACGATTGGCCACGGTATACGTGATTTAATCCCAGTGTAGAAACACACACGATTGGCCACGGTATACGTGATTTAATCCCAGTGTAGAAACACACACGATTGGCCACGGTATACGTGATTTAATCCCAGTGTAGAAACACACACGATTGGCCACGGTATAAGTGATTTAATCCCAGTGTAGAAACACACACGATTGGCCACGGTATACGTGATTTAATCCCAGTGTAGAAACACACACGATTGGCCACGGGATAAGTGATTTAATCCCAGTGTAGAAACACACACGATTGGCCACGGTATACGTGATTTAATCCCCAGTGTAGAAACACACACGATTGGCCACGGTATACGTGATTTAATCCCAGTGTAGAAACACACTCGATTGGCCACGGTATACGTGATTTAATCCCAGTGTAGAAACACACACGATTGGCCACGGTATACGTGATTTAATCCCAGTGTAGAAACACACACGATTGGCCACGGTATACGTGATTTAATCCCAGTGTAGAAACACCCACGATTGGCCACGGTATACGTGATTTAATCCCAGTGTAGAAACACACACGATTGGCCACGGTATACGTGATTTAATCCCCAGTGTAGAAACACACACGATTGGCCACGGTATACGTGATTTAATCCCCAGTGTAGAAACACACACGATTGGCCACGGTATACGTGATTTAATCCCCAGTGTAGAAACACACACGATTGGCCACAGTATACGTGATTTAATCCCAGTGTAGAAACACACTCGATTGGCCACGGTATACGTGATTTAATCCCAGTGTAGAAACACACACGATTGGCCACGGTATACGTGATTTAATCCCAGTGTAGAAACACACACGATTGGACACGGTATACGTGATTTAATCCCAGTGTAGAAACACACACGATTGGCCACGGTATACATGATTTAATCCCAGTGTAGAAACACACACGATTGGCCACGGTATACGTGATTTAATCCCAGCGTAGAAACACACACGATTGGACACGGTATAAGTGATTTAATCCCAGTGTAGAAACACACACGATTGGCCACGGTATACGTGATTTAATCCCAGTGTAGAAACACACACGATTGGACACGGTATACGTGATTTAATCCCAGTGTAGAAACACACACGATTGGCCACGGTATACATGATTTAATCCCAGTGTAGAAACACACACGATTGGCCACGGTATACGTGATTTAATCCCAGCGTAGAAACACACACGATTGGACACGGTATAAGTGATTTAATCCCAGTGTAGAAACACACACGATTGGCCACGGTATAAGTGATTAAATCCCCATGTAGAAACACACACGATTGGCCACGGTATACGTGATTTAATCCCAGTGTAGAAACACACACGATTGGCCACGGTATAAGTGATTAAATCCCCATGTAGAAACACACACGATTGGCCACGGTATACGTGATTTTATTTCCAGTCTGAGACAACTCTAAAAAGATCCAGTCCAACAGTACATGATTCATCTCATCATCAGATCCACAGACCCGTCGAAGAGATGTAAAACAACACAAGGAACATTTTTTACAAAATGTCTTCTCTATACAAAGAGCAGATCAAATATTATACATTGACCCTAAATACAATGAAACATTTTTTTGTTTGTACATTTTCCTTCTAGAACGACTAAAAACCTTCTAGAGCTCTATTCAGTCTGTACAGCTGAAGCAGATTCTGTGATGGGAATGTAAAGATCCTTTGCGTTTACCGTCAATGCAGTCTCTGCTCAATCAGGAACACTTCCGCCTCGCGGATTGAATTAGAGCCCTTCATCTGCAGAGATTGACAACTAAACGATTTAAAAGCTGTTCACACTGCTGATATCATGAGTGATATTTTTTTTTTGGGGGGGGGGAACAGTCCAGGTCTCTCTTAAGCACTTAGTTGTGGTTGTTGGTAACAATCTTTAGCTTTTCAAAATAGCAACGTCCGTTTCATGTTTGCATAGTAGCGCTATTCTGCGATCGGTGCTCTCAGCTGTCAAATCATTGAAGTGGCCAGCTCTCATTGGACCCTTCTTTGACAAAAGGTCCTCTTCTAGCCAATGACATCAGTCTGTTGTTACATTGTAATTGGAGGTCACCGGCGTGCCTCACGTTAGGTAAGACGACTGTTGACGTTTCCGTCTATATTGCAGTCGGCCAGGAGAGGCGTTTAATGTATCTGTTAAAAGAGGGGGAGGGGGGGACATTATCACGTCATAAAGGTACTTTTCATGCTGAGTTGGAAGTATTTTCCCTGGCGAGAGAGATGTTGCTGCGGACTTTAAACCTGGGAGGATTTTCAAGTGTTTACCTGGTCAAGTGGACTCAACGGTCGTTGTCCACTCAAGACAACTGAAAGCATTATAATCTATGTTCAGGTGCACACCCCCCCCCGCACATAAAATCACCAGACATGATGTAAAATTAACTGAAGACAATACATCGCCAAAGGCTGATACTTGGTATCATCAGTATAACAGGCCTGGTATAAACAGCTGTGTCATCACAGCCACTGTACCGAGGTCCTGATACCTGGTTTCATCAGTATAACAGGCCTGGTATAAACAGCTGTGTCATCATAGCCACTGTACCGAGGTCCTGATACTTGGTATCATCAGTATAACAGGCCAGGGGATAAACACCTGTGTCATCATAGCCACTGTACCGAGGTCCTGATACTTGGTATCATCAGTATAACAGGCCAGGGGATAAACAGCTGTGTCATCAT
This sequence comes from Oncorhynchus clarkii lewisi, assembly GCF_045791955.1. NCBI lineage: Eukaryota > Metazoa > Chordata > Actinopteri > Salmoniformes > Salmonidae > Oncorhynchus > Oncorhynchus clarkii. The sequence continues at coordinate 41,947,316 of NC_092172.1, read as the reverse complement.
AGCCACTGTACCGAGGTCCTGATACTTGGTATCATCAGTATAACAGGCCAGGGGATAAACAGCTGTGTCATCATAGCCACTGTACAGAGGTCCTGATACTTCAACCACTTATTTTCACCCCCCCCCCAAAAAAAGGGTTTGACTGCATGTGATGTGCCAACTGAACATTCATTTGTGCTGCTGAACAACGAACCCAAACGTAGGGTGTTACTCCTATAGTACCTTGTATGGAAGAAACACAACTTGTGTCGGGCCTGACGTCCTTAACGTGGGTTAGAAACCAGAACAGAACTGGCTTCCGGTTTGAGAAATACATCTTGTGACTGGAGGGGCTCCATTCCATTTCAAATGGGTCAATTTCGAAAGTAAACCAAATTCCAAATTGAAAAGCATTGAAGAGAATTGACTGGAATTGAAATGGAATGAACCCCAAATCACCTACACATCAATGGTATGAATCATTCTTACTGAACCCCCAACTCTAGACTTATATCTCCTAACAGAACTAGACTGACCTAAAATATAAACGCAACATACAACACTTTCAAAGACTTTACTGAGTTACAGTGTATTGAAGGGAATCAGTCAATTAAAATAAAGTCATGGTGGGGCCTGGGAGGGCATAGGCCCACCCACTTGGAACCCAGTCCACCCACTGGGGAGCCAGGCCCACCCACTTGGAACCCAGTCCACCCACTGGGGAGCCAGGCCCACCCACTTGGAAGCCAAGTCCACCCACTGGGGAGCCAGGTTCAGCCAATCAGAATAATTTTTTCCCCACAAAAGTTAAAAAAAATTACAGACAGAAATACTCCTCAGCACCCCTCTCCTCTTCCTTCAGACGATCCCGCAGGTGAAGAAGCCGGATGTGGAGGTTCTGGGCTGGCGTGGTTACATGTGGTCTGCGGGTGTGAGGCCAGTTTGATGTACTGAAGAATCTAAATTCTCTGAAATAACGTTGGAGGCGGCTTACGGTAGAGAAATGAACATTCAATTCTCTGGAAACAGCTCTGTTGGACATTCCTGCAGTCAGCATGCAAATTGCACGCTCCCTCAAAACTTGAGACATCTGTGGCATTCTGTTGTGTGACAAAACTGCGCATTTTAGAGTGGCCGTTAATTGTCCCCAGCACAAGGTGCACTTGTGTAATGAACATGCTGTTTAATCAGCTTCTTGATTTGGATTATCTTGGCAAAGGATAAACAAATTTGGATGCAAACAAATTTATGCGCAAAATATTATTTGAGAGAAATAAGCTTTTTTGTGCGTGTGGAACATTTCTGGGATATTTTATTTCAGCTCATGAAAACATGGGACCAACACTTCACATGTTGCGTTTATATTTTTGTTCAGTACACACACTGTACCATCGTACTGTTTTGGATGATTATTTTTTGGTTCTAAAACACATAAATGAAAATAACATAAAAGGTTTTTGAAGGGGAACAGACAGTTACCTCAAAACTATTGAACAACCCCATACGTTCCTTGTAAATTCCCTGTCATAACCCACTATTCACAGTTTATAACACCTGAAGGGAGGCCCACACGTACAGGTGAATATGAAAGGACACGAAACACGGAACCTACTGTCGTGTAAGCAATATTCCCTCCATATATCAAAAGAGTAACTACATGTTCTTAACAGTACACAGAGGTCCTCAAAGGTACTTCAACTTTAACTTGAAGGTACTTTAAAAGTTACTCCAACTTTAACTGGAAGGTACTTTAAAAGTTACTCCAACTTTAACTTAAAGGTACTTTAAAAGTTACTCCAACTTTAACTGGAAGGTACTTTAAAAGTTACTCCAACTTTAACTTGAAGGTACTTTAAAAGTTACTCCAACTTTAATGATATTAATACTGATATCTGAGGAGCCGATTCATGCAGCACGTTGTGCCAACGATGTCAAAGTCTGTTTTACAGTTGCACATTTACTTTAAAAACAGAAACAGTGGTCAATCAGTTTTGTAAACGTCAAAGTATTCGACTCAGTATGGGTATTTCTGTAATAGATATTTATATTTTGTTGACCAAACGAATCAATCCATACTCAGGCTTTACGTCTTGCCAACAACAACATCTGTTGTAAAGTGCAGCGGAAATGAAGTATTTAAACGCAACATTTTGGCAGTTTTAAAGCGACTTTAGTTGTTTTGAGTGAATCTTTGAATGCCCTCACTGATACAATACTTCAAACCAGCTTAGTTCAGTTTAAGATGGACATCAGTGTGATACAGTAGCAGATACAGTTACACTACTCACTGTAAATACTACTAGAACATTCTAACATCCATCAACCACAGGAGGAGAGGGATGGATGTTTCACCCTGACACGAAGCCAGTACATCCATCAACCACAGGAGGAGAGGAATAGATGTTTCACCCTGACACGAAGCCAGTACATCCATCAACCACAGGAGGAGAGGAATAGATGTTTCACCCTGACACGAAGCCAGTACATCCATCAACCACAGGAGGAGAGGAATAGATGTTTCAGCCTGACACAAAGCCAGTACATCCATCAACCACAGGAGGAGAGGAATAGATGTTTCACGCTGACACGAAGCCAGTACATCCATCAACCACAGGAGGAGAGGAATAGATGTTTCAGCCTGACACAAAGCCAGTACATCCATCAACCACAGGAGGAGAGGAATAGATGTTTCACCCTGACACGAAGCCAGTACATCCATCAACCACAGGAGGAGAGGAATAGATGTTTCACCCTGACACGAAGCCAGTACATCCATCAACCACAGGAGGAGAGGAATAGATGTTTCACCCTGACACGAAGCCAGTACATCCATCAACCACAGGAGGAGAGGAATAGATGTTTCACCCTGACACAAAGCCAGTACATCCATCAACCACAGGAGGAGAGGAATAGATGTTTCCCCCTGACACGAAGCCAGTACATCCATCAACCACAGGAGGAGAGGAATAGATGTTTCACCCTGACACGAAGCCAGTACATCCATCAACCACAGGAGGAGAGGAATAGATGTTTCACCCTGACATGAAGCCAGTACATCCATCAACCACAGGAGGAGAGGAATAGATGTTTCCCCCTGACACGAAGCCAGTACATCCATCAACCACAGGAGGAGAGGAATAGATGTTTCAGCCTGACACGAAGCCAGTACATCCATCAACCACAGGAGGAGAGGAATAGATGTTTCACCCTGACACGAAGCCAGTACATCCATCAACCACAGGAGGAGAGGAATAGATGTTTCACCCTGACACGAAGCCAGTACATCCAGCTAAACAAATAAAACAGACTAAAATAAATAAAAGTCTTACTTTGTATAAATAGAATTCAAGTTAAGTAAAATATTGCTAATATTAGTCTCTATATATGACTATATAATACAAATGTTTTTTATTTTTATAAAAGGTCCCTACTACTACTGTCGTATATAAAGTACATTTTGTATTTTATGTAACAATTTGTACAAGATTTCTTAAAACATAAGTACCCCGAAATAGAAGACGTCATTGTGTGTGAAACCGTTGTTACGTTAATGAGTATGATCTCCATCCATCCAGAGGGGTACGTCCAGAACCTCTAACGACCAGGTGATGAGATGGGATTTAAATAAAAACAACAACATCCCTTTTGTGAGACTGGTCAGACTACATTAATAACCCCCTGGTCGGTCAGCTCCGTTAGTCTCTGGTCAGCCCCGTCACATCTCTCACAGGTGACGGACATGACCCCAAAACATCGCAGTGTCAACAAGCTCATCGTCACGCATTCTGTACGTCTTTCTAAAAGGGATTCCTGAGCTCGTCTTTAAAGCTCCTCAGTCCTCTTCGGGAGAGCCAACGTTGTAATACATGGATTTTTATACATGCGCTTTTCATGGACACAAAAGATCTCTTCATGTGGGCTACCCACGGCTGTGCTATGCCGAGTGACGGAGGTGACTGGTTGGCCGGGTGGAGGAGGTGACTGGCTGGCCGGGTGGAGGAGGTGACTGGCCGGGTGACGGAGGTGACTGGCTGGCCGGGTGGAGGAGGTGACTGGCCGAGTGACGGAGGTGACTGGCTGGCCGGGTGGAGGAGGTGACTGGCCGAGTGACGGAGGTGACTGGCTGGCCGGGTGGAGGAGGTGACTGGCCGAGTGATGGAGGTGACTGGCTGGCCGGGTGGAGGAGGTGACTGGCCGAGTGATGGAGGTGACTGGCCGGGTGGAGGAGGTGACTGGCCGGGTGGAGGAGGTGACTGGCCGAGTGACGGAGGGGACTGGCTGGCCGGGTGGAGGAGGTGACTGGCCGAGTGACGGAGGGGACTGGCTGGCCGGGTGGAGGAGGTGACTGGCCGAGTGACGGAGGTGAAACGTCAGGGGTAAAGGGGTCAGGGGTTAGAGGTAGGGCTCTCCGAAGGTCTTGCGACACTCCATGACCCCAGCGCTGGGCGGACGGTCGCAGTTGTGCGTCAGCTTCACCAGGTTGGGGCTGAGGTGGTCGTACGCCATCTTGTATTCGCGGTCAAAAGCATCTGGAGGGAGGAGAAAGAGTGAGACGAGTTACACCACATCGATGTTCAACACCGATTTCAATGGCATTTAAACTGAAGACCTTCTGGAGGAAAACTCCGCAGTCCACTGCAGGAGCATTCAACAGTGTATGGGTTGACTTCTAGAGGACGTGTATGGGTTGACTTCTAGAGGACGTGTATGGGTTGACTTCTAGAGGACGTGTACGGGTTGACTTCTAGAGGACGTGTACGGGTTGACTTCTAGAGGACGTGTATGGGTTGACTTCTAGAGGACGTGTATGGGTTGACTTCTAGAGGACGTGTATGGGTTGACTTCTAGATGACGTGTATGGGTTGACTTCTAGATGATGTGTACGGGTTGACTTCTAGAGGACGTGTACGGGTTGACTTCTAGAGGACGTGTACGGGTTGACTTCTAGAGGACGTGTATGGGTTGACTTCTAGAGGACGTGTATGGGTTGACTTCTAGAGGACGTGTACGGGTTGACTTCTAGAGGACGTGTACGGGTTGACTTCTAGAGGACGTGTACGGGTTGACTTCTAGAGGACGTGAACGGGTTGACTTCTAGAGGACGTGTACGGGTTGACTTCTAGAGGACGTGTACGGGTTGACTTCTAGAGGACGTGTACGGGTTGACTTCTAGAGGACGTGTACGGGTTGACTTCTAGAGGACGTGTACGGGTTGACTTCTAGAGGACGTGTACGGGTTGACTTCTAGAGGACGTGTACGGGTTGACTTCTAGAGGACGTGTACGGGTTGACTTCTAGATGACGTGTACGGCTTGACTTCTAGAGGACGTGTACGGGTTGACTTCTAGAGGACGTGTACGGGTTGACTTCTAGAGGACGTGTACGGGTTGACTTCTAGATGACGTGTACGGCTTGACTTCTAGAGGACGTGTACGGGTTGACTTCTAGAGGACGTGTATGGGTTGACTTCTAGATGACGTGTATGGGTTGACTTCTAGATGATGTGTATGGGTTGACTTCTAGAGGACGTGTATGGGTTGACTTCTAGATGACGTGTATGGGTTGACTTCTAGATGATGTTTCTGGGTTGACTTCTAGAGGACGTGTATGGATTGACTTCTATCTAGAGGACGTGTATGGGTTGACTTCTATCTAGAGGACGTGTATGGGTTGACTTCTAGAGGACGTGTATGGGTTGACTTCTAGAGGACGTGTATGGGTTGACTTCTAGAGGACGTGTATGGGTTGACTTCTATCTAGATGACGTGTATGGGTTGACTTCTAGAGGACGTGTATGGGTTGACTTCTAGATTACGTTTTTGTGCCTTGTTGCACCTGAAGAGTAGTTGGCTGCGAGTACACTACAGTACTTCTGAAACTACTAGCACAATGAACGCAGACTTACCGATGTCAATGTTGTCCTTTCCCAGAGCCACCAGACACAGGAAGAGGATGTCTCTGTACAGACTCCTGCACAGGGAAGGGCACAGGGACGTTAGATGTTACAGAGGACATTTAGCAGACTAGCTACAGTAGATAGCATGAACGTCTGTCTGTCTTTGACATCAAAGGGGCTAATGATACTTAATGTTGACCGTAACCTTTTTCCCAACCTTGCTATATTTACACCAACGGACTCAAATCAAAATCACATTTTATTGGTCACATACACATGGTTAGCAGATGTTATTGAGTGTAGTGAAATGCTTGTGCTTCTAGTTCCCGACAGTGCAGTAAAATCAGTTTCCCAACAACTACCTAATACACACTCATCTAAAAGGGGTGAATGAGAATTTGTACAGTTGAAGTCGGACGTTTCCATACACCTTAGCCAAATACATTTAAACTCAGTTTTTCCACAATTCCTGACATTTAATCCTAGTAAAAAAATTCCCTGTTTTAGGTCAGTTAGGATTATCACTTTATTTTAAGAATGTGAAATGTCAGAATAATAGTGATAATAATGATTTATTTCAGCTTTTATTTCTTTCATCACATTCCCCAGTGGGTCAGAAGTTTACATACACTCAATTAGTATTTGGTAGCATTGCCTTTAAATTGTTTAACTTGGGTCAAACGTTTCAGGTAGCCTTCCACAAGCTTCCCACAATAAGTTGGGTGAATTTTGGCCCATTCCTCCTGACAGAGCTGGTGTAACTGAGTCAGATTTGTAGGCCTCCTTGCTCGCACATGCTTTTTCAGTTCTGCCCACAAAGAACTGTTTGTCCACTCCAATATCTTGACATTGTTGTCCTTAAGCCATTTTGTCACAACTTTGGAGGTATGCTTTGGGTCATTGTCCATTTGGAAGACCCATTTGCGACCAAGCTTTAACTTCCTGACTGATGTCTTGAGATGTTGCTTCAGTATATCCACATAATTTCCCTACCTCATGATGCCATCTATTTTGTGAAGTGCACCAGTCCCTCCTGCAACAAAGCACCCCCACAACATTATGCTGCCACCCCCGTGCTTCACGGTTGGGATGGTGTTCTTCGGCTTGCAAGCCACCCCCTTTTTCCTCCAAACATAATGATGGTCATTATGGCCAAACAGTTCTATTTTTGTTTCATCAGACCAGAGGACATTTTCCCAAAATGTACGATCTTTGTCCCCATGTGCAGTTGCAAACCGTAGTCTGGCTATTTTTTATGGTGGTTTTGGAGCAGTGGCTTCTTCCTTGCTGAGCGGCCTTTCAGGTTATGGACTCGTTTGATTGTGGATATCAATACTTTTGTACCCGTTTCCTCCAGCATCTTCACAAGGTCCTTTGCTGTTGTTCTGGGATTGATTTGCACTTTTTGCACTAAAGCACGTTCATCTCTAGGAGACAGAGCGCATCTCCTTCCTGAGCGGTATGACTGCTGCGTGGTCCCATGGTGTTTATACTTGCGTACTATTATTTGTACAGATGAACGTGGTACCTTCAGGCGTTTAAAAATTGCTCCCAAAGATGAACCGGACTTGTGGAGGTCTAGAATTTTTGTTGAGGTCTTGGCTGATTTCTTTTGATTTTCCCATGATGTCAAGCAAAGAGGCACTGAGTTTGAAGGTAGGCCTTGAAATACATCCACAGGTACACCTCCAATTGACTCAAATGATGTCAATTAGCCTATCAGAAGCTTCTAAAGCCATGACATAATTTTCTTGACTATATTTTGGCTATACTTTCCAAGCTGTTTAAAGGCACAGTCAACTTAGTGTATGTAAACTTCTGACCCACTGGAATGGTGATACAGTGAAATAATCTGTCTGTAAACAATTATTGGAAAAATTACTTGTGTCATGCACAAAGTAGATGTCCTAACAGACTTGCCAAAACTATAGTTTGTTAAAACCTGTTAAGCCAACCCCCTCCTTTTTCGAACATTCTGTTAAAAATCGCGCAACTTTTCAGCGTCCTGCTACTCATGCCAGGAATATAGTATATGCATATGATTAGTATGTGTGGATAGAAAACACTCTGAAGTTTATAAAACTGGTTAAATCACGGCTGTGACTATAACAGATAGTGTGTTTGATCGAAAAGCGCAAGAAAAACTGCTCACTGAAAGCTAAAAATAATATCCATGCGTCACTTTCATGGATTGTTAAAAGGGCACAAAATTAATTATGGACCTGCATGCAATTCCTACAGATTCCACACGATGTCGCCATTGTCGTCATTATCCGGGGAGTTTTTTGTTGGTACATCCAACTAACTGGATTCCATTTCTTCTGCATTTTAAAAATCTGACTTGTTGGCTAGATTCACAACGAGTGTAGCTTTAATTCTATACCCTGCATGTGTATTTTGATGAACGTTTGAGTTTTAACGAGTACATTTAGCATTTAGCGTAGCGCATTTGCATTTCCAGGTGCCTAGTTGAGACATCTGCGTCTCAAGTAGGATCAAGAAGTTAACAAGAAATTTGTGGAGTGGTTGAAAAACGAGTTTTATTGACTCCAACCTAAGTGTATGTAAACTTCCCTCTTCAACTGTACATATAAATATATGGATGAGCGATGGCCGAGTGGCATTTAGTGATGCGCTCTGAATGTTGCAGAGAGATAGAAATAGGACGAATAGAGCTGATGATTCTTTATCCTGGCAGACAATTAAGTTCTACATGAAACATTTCTATCTGAATGTTTCAGTAGCGTTACATCCTCCTGAACATGCCCCATGGACAATGGTGTCATCAATGTGTAACCCCTGACCTTTGCCTCTTGACCCCCAGGCTCTGCCCCAGCAGCTGTAGGAGCTGTCCCATTGGTCGAGAGACGTCGTTCCTCTGGATGCTCTTGACCACGCTGTGGAGTAGCTCCTCCCCAAACGGACGCTCCGCCTCGCTCACAGGACGACACAACGGGTAGCCCACACCTGGAGGCAGGGGTCAGGGGTCAGAAAGATGGATATGTAGGCTACACTAATACACACTTCATATATACCAAACGTGTCCACGTATACACACACACACGTAGGTATGCAAGACCGATCACACACACACACACAGTAAAACACAGATGCTAACCCATTCTCAAATACAGGAGTAGATAGATAATACAGGAGTGTATTTGAGATCCAACTAGACAAAGACACACATTAAAATGTTGGAAGAACTGAAGAAAACGAATCACTCTAGAAACAACATCATTTAGACAAGTCGATCAAAGACAGCCCACAGAATTCCCAAGACTGTCAGCCAAGAGGAAAACAGCAATACAAGCGATGCATTTTCAACCACATAAAGAAACCGAGGACAGAGAAAACGAAAACAGGTTTTTCCCCCAAAACGACGACAAGGAGAACAAACAGGGTGCAGCAAAGCAGAGAAGAGCAGACAGGACACACAGAGAGAGAGACAAAGGAGAGAGACTCGGCTGCCGAGTCCTAAAGAGAACACTCACTGTCTAACAACAGAGCACAATTAAGCCCTGAAACACAGAGAACAGAGAGAACAACAGACCCCTGTTAGCTCCCAGACATTAGTAACCGAGGACAGTAACCGAGGACAGAGAAAACGAAAACAGGTTTTCAGTACACAGAGATCCAACATGGCTGCCACATAGCTGCCCATGGTTCAGAGCTCTTCCATCTGCCAAAGTTAGGCTACAAAGTTAGGCTACAAAGTTAGGCTACAAAGCTAGGCTACAAAGCTAGGCTACAAAGCCAGGCTACAAAGCTAGGCTACAAAGTTAGGCTACAAAGCCAGGCTACAAAGCTAGGCTACAAAGTTAGGCTACAAAGTTAGGCTACAAAGCTAGGCTACAAAGCTAGGCTACAAAGTTAGGCTACAAGACATCCACAATTCATACAGATATGCTCTTCTTAAAACCACAGTAAAATATAGACTTGGCTTTATCTGTTCCTTGATAAAACAAGGTGCTGAGATGGTTTCAGGACCTGCTGTAGACTGTGACTTAATGCATTTCACTGAGACGGTTTCAGGACCTGCTGTAGACTGTGACTTAATGCATTTCACTGAGACGGCTTCAGGACCTGCTGTAGACTGTGACTTAATGAATTTCACTGAGACGGTTTCAGGACCTGCTGTAGACTGTGACTTAATGCATTTCACTGAGACGGTTTCAGGACCTGCTGTAGACTGTGACTTAATGCATTTCACTGAGATGGTTTCAGGACCTGCTGTAGACTGTGACTTAATGCATTTCACTGAGACGGTTTCAGACCCTGATGTAGACTGACTTAATGCATTTCACTGAGACGGTTTCAGGACCTGCTGTAGACTGTGACTTAATGCATTTCACTGAGACGGTTTCAGGAACTGCTGTAGACTGTGACTTAATGCATTTCACTGAGACGGCTTCAGGACCTGCTATAGACTGACTTAATGCATTTCACTGAGACGGCTTCAGGACCTGCTGTAGACTGTGACTTAATGCATTTCACTGAGACGGTTTCAGGAACTGCTGTAGACTGTGACTTAATGCATTTCACTGAGACGGTTTCAGGACCTGCTGTAGACTGTGACTTAATGCATTTCACTGAGATGGCTTCAGGACCTGCTGTAGACTGTGACTTAATGAATTTCACTGAGACGGTTTCAGGACCTGCTGTAGACTGTGACTTAATGCATTTCACTGAGACGGTTTCAGGACCTGCTGTAGACTGCGACTTAATGAATTTCACTGAGATGGCTTCAGGACCTGCTGTAGACTGTGACTTAATGCATTTCACTGAGACGGTTTCAGGACCTGCTATAGACTGACTTAATGCATTTCACTGAGACTGTTTCAGGACCTGCTATAGACTGACTTAATGCATTTCACTGAGACGGCTTCAGGACCTGCTGTAGACTGTAACCTACTCTGTGTGTTCCACAGGATGTAGAACGGCTGGATGAGATCCCGGTGCAGCTTGAGGTTGTCCCATAAGATCTGGATCAACACGTGTTTACTGTCCTCTGACATCCAGTGGCGAGGGACCTGGGGACGGACAGGGACAGATATGAGACACACACACACCAGCTCAATGACAATATATCTGGAGGGAGACATAGGGACAGATATGAGACACACACACACCAGCTCAATGACAATATATCTAAAGGGAGACGTAGAGACAGGGAATAAGGGGTGAGGTGTATAGACAGGGAATAAGGGGTGAGATGTATAGACAGGGAATAAGGGGTGAGGTGTATAGACAGGGAATAAGGGGTGAGGTGTATAGACAGGGAATAAGGGGTGAGGTGTATAGACAGGGAATAAGGGGTGAGGTGTATAGACAGGGAATAAGGGGTGAGGTGTATAGACAGGGAATAAGGGGTGAGGTGTATAGACAGGGAATAAGGAGTGAGATGTATAGACAGGGAATAAGGGGTGAGGTGTATAGACAGGGAATAAGGGGTGAGGTATATAGACAGGGAATAAGGGGTGAGGTGTATAGATAGGGAATAAGGAAGAGATGTATAGACAGGGAATAAGGGGTGAGGTGTATAGACAGGGAATAAGGGGTGAGGTATATAGACAGGGAATAAGGGGTGAGGTGTATAGACAGGGAATAAGGGGTGAGGTGTATAGACAGGGAATAAGGGGTGAGATGTATAGACAGGGAATAAGGGGTGAGGTGTATAGACAGGGAATATGGGGTGAGATGTATAGACAGGGAATATTAGGTGAGGTGTATAGACAGGGAATAAGGGGTGAGGTGTATAGACAGGGAATAAGGGGTGAGATGTATAGACAGGGAATAAGGGGTGAGGTGTATAGACAGGGAATAAGGGGTGAGGTGTATAGACAGGGAATAAGGGGTGAGATGTATAGACAGGGAATAAGGGGTGAGGTGTATAGACAGGGAATAAGGAAGAGATGTATAGACAGGGAATAAGGGGTGAGGTATATAGACAGGGAATAAGGGGTGAGGTGTATAGACAGGGAATAAGGGGTGAGGTGTATAGACAGGGAATAAGGGGTGAGGTGTATAGACAGGGAATAAGGGGTGAGGTGTATAGACAGGGAATAAGGGGTGAGGTGTATAGACAGGGAATAAGGGGTGAGGTGTATAGACAGGGAATAAGGGGCGAGGTGTATCGACAGGGAATAAGGGGTGAGATGTATAGACAGGGAATAAGGGGTGAGGTGTATAGACAGGGAATAAGGGGTGAGGTATATAGACAGGGAATAAGGGGTGAGGTGTATAGACAGGGAATAAGGGGTGAGGTGTATAGACAGGGAATAAGGGGTGAGGTGTATAGACAGGGAATAAGGGGTGAGGTGTATAGACAGGGAATAAGGGGTGAGATGTATAGACAGGGAATAAGGGGTGAGGTGTATAGACAGGGAATAAGGGGTGAGGTGTATAGACAGGGAATAAGGGGTGAGATGTATAGACAGGGAATAAGGGGTGAGGTGTATAGACAGGGAATAAGGGGTGAGGTGTATAGACAGGGAATAAGGAAGAGATGTATAGACAGGGAATAAGGAGTAAGATGTATAGACAGGAAATAAGGGGTGAGGTGTATAGACAGGGAATAAGGGGTGAGGTATATAGACAGGGAATAAGGGGTGAGGTGTATAGACAGGGAATAAGGGGTGAGGTGTATAGACAGGGAATAAGGGGTGAGGTGTATAGACAGGGAATAAGGGGTGAGGTGTATAGACAGGGAATAAGGGGTGAGGTGTATAGACAGGGAATAAGGGGTGAGGTGTATAGACAGGGAATAAGGAAGAGATGCATAGACAGGGAATAAGGAAGAGATGTATAGACAGGGAATAAGGAGTAAGATGTATAGACAGGAAATAAGGGGTGAGGTATATAGACAGGGAATAAGGGGTGAGGTATATAGACAGGGAATAAGGGGTGAGGTGTATAGACAGGGAATAAGGAAGAGATGTATAGACAGGGAATAAGGGGTGAGGTGTATAGACAGGGAATATTAGGTGAGGTGTATAGACAGGGAATATAAGGTGAGGTGTATAGACAGGGAATAAGGAGTGAGGTGTATAGACAGGGAATAAGGGGTGAGATGTATAGACAGGGAATAAGGGGTGAGGTGTATAGACAGGGAATAAGGGGTGAGGTGTATAGACAGGGAATAAGGGGTGAGATGTATAGCCAGGGAATAAGGGGTGAGGTGTATAGACAGGGAATAAGGAAGAGATGTATAGACAGGGAATAAGGGGTGAGGTATATAGACAGGGAATAAGGGGTGAGGTGTATAGACAGGGAATAAGGGGTGAGGTGTATAGACAGGGAATACCGGGTGAGGTGTATAGACAGGGAATAAGGGGTGAGGTGTATAGACAGGGAATAAGGGGTGAGGTGTATAGACAGGGAATAAGGGGCGAGGTGTATCAACAGGGAATAAGGGGTGAGATGTATAGACAGGGAATAAGGGGTGAGGTGTATAGACAGGGAATAAGGGGTGAGGTGTATAGACAGGGAATAAGGGGTGAGGTGTATAGACAGGGAATAAGGGGTGAGGTGTATAGACAGGGAATAAGGAAGAGATGCATAGACAGGGAATAAGGAAGAGATGTATAGACAGGGAATAAGGAGTAAGATGTATAGACAGGAAATAAGGGGTGAGGTATATAGACAGGGAATAAGGGGTGAGGTATATAGACAGGGAATAAGGGGTGAGGTGTATAGACAGGGAATAAGGAAGAGATGTATAGACAGGGAATAAGGGGTGAGGTGTATAGACAGGGAATATTAGGTGAGGTGTATAGACAGGGAATATAAGGTGAGGTGTATAGACAGGGAATAAGGAGTGAGGTGTATAGACAGGGAATAAGGGGTGAGATGTATAGACAGGGAATAAGGGGTGAGGTGTATAGACAGGGAATAAGGGGTGAGGTGTATAGACAGGGAATAAGGGGTGAGATGTATAGACAGGGAATAAGGGGTGAGGTGTATAGACAGGGAATAAGGAAGAGATGTATAGACAGGGAATAAGGGGTGAGGTATATAGACAGGGAATAAGGGGTGAGGTGTATAGACAGGGAATAAGGGGTGAGGTGTATAGACAGGGAATACCGGGTGAGGTGTATAGACAGGGAATAAGGGGTGAGGTGTATAGACAGGGAATAAGGGGTGAGGTGTATAGACAGGGAATAAGGGGCGAGGTGTATCAACAGGGAATAAGGGGTGAGATGTATAGACAGGGAATAAGGGGTGAGGTGTATAGACAGGGAATAAGGGGTGAGGTATATAGACAGGGAATACGGGGTGAGGTGTATAGACAGGGAATAAGGAAGAGATGTTAAGACAGGGAATAAGGGGTGAGGTGTATAGACAGGGAATAAGGGGCGAGGTGTATAGACAGGGAATAAGGGGTGAGGTGTATAGACAGGGAATAAGGAAGAGATGTATAGACAGGGAATAAGGAAGAGATGTATAGACAGGGAATAAGGGGCGAGGCGTATAGACAGGGAATAAGGGGTGAGGTGCATAGACAGGGAATAAGGGGTGAGATGTATAGACAGGGAATAAGGGGTGAGGTGTATAGACAGGGAATAAGGAATGAGATGTATAGACAGGGAATAAGGAAGAGATGTATAGACAGGGAATAAGGAGTAAGATGTATAGACAGGAAATAAGGGGTGAGGTATATAGACAGGGAATAAGGGGTGAGGTATATAGACAGGGAATAAGGGGTGAGGTGTATAGACAGGGAATAAGGAAGAGATGTATAGACAGGGAATAAGGGGTGAGGTGTATAGACAGGGAATAAGGGGTGAGGTGTATAGACAGGGAATAAGGGGTGAGGTGTATAGACAGGGAATAAGGGGTGAGATGTATAGACAGGGAATAAGGGGCGAGGCGTATAGACAGGGAATAAGGGGTGAGGTGCATAGACAGGGAATAAGGGGTGAGATGTATAGACAGGGAATAAGGGGTGAGGTGTATAGACAGGGAATAAGGGGTGAGGTGTATAGACAGGGAATAAGGAAGAGATGTATAGACAGGGAATAAGGGGTGAGGTATATAGACAGGGAATAAGGGGTGAGGTGTATAGACAGGGAATAAGGGGTGAGGTGTATAGACAGGGAATAAGGGGTGAGGTGTATAGACAGGGAATAAGGGGTGAGGTGTATAGACAGGGAATAAGGGGTGAGGTGTATAGACAGGGAATAAGGGGTGAGGTGTATAGACAGGGAATAAGGGGCGAGGTGTATAGACAGGGAATAAGGAGTGAGATGTATAGACAGGGAATAAGGAAGAGATGTATAGACAGGGAATAAGGAGTAAGATGTATAGACAGGAAATAAGGGGTGAGGTGTATAGACAGGGAATAAGGGGTGAGGTATATAGACAGGGAATAAGGGGTGAGGTGTATAGACAGGGAATAAGGAAGAGATGTATAGACAGGGAATAAGGGGTGAGGTGTATAGACAGGGAATAAGGGGTGAGATGTATAGACAGGGAATAAGGGGTGAGATGTATAGACAGGGAATAAGGGGTGAGGTGTATAGACAGGGAATAAGGGGTGAGATGTATAGACAGGGAATAAGGGGCGAGGCGTATAGACAGGGAATAAGGGGTGAGGTGCATAGACAGGGAATAAGGGGTGAGATGTATAGACAGGGAATAAGGGGTGAGGTGTATAGACAGGGAATAAGGGGTGAGGTGTATAGACAGGGAATAAGGAAGAGATGTATAGACAGGGAATAAGGGGTGAGGTGTATAGACAGGGAAGAAGGGGTGAGATGTATAGACAGGGAATAAGGGGTGAGATGTATAGACAGGGAATAAGGGGTGAGGTGTATAGACAGGGAATAAGGGGTGAGGTGTATAGACAGGGAATAAGGGGTGAGGTGTATCGACAGGGAATAAGGGGTGAGATGTATAGACAGGGAATAAGGGGTGAGGTGTATAGACAGGGAATAAGGGGTGAGGTATATAGACAGGGAATAAGGGGTGAGGTATATAGACAGGGAATAAGGGATGAGGTGTATAGACAGGAAATGTATAGACAGTGTTCCCTACCGTAGATCCCCTGTTACAGTGCTCTGAGGTCAGTATGAGTCCAGGCAGGTTGCTGGGCAGGTCCAGACGTCTGAAGGACCAAACCAGGTTCCAGTAGATGATAGGATGATGGTCCACCACGGCTGACACTGTGATAACAGGGTCTCCCTCGTTCTCCAGCAGGGACTCCAGCTCCTTCCACAGCACCAGGGGACTCAGGTAGGGTACTGTGACTGGTTCTGGGTGGTGGAGACGCCACTCCATATCAACACTCAGGGGGTCCTGGGGGGGTTAAGGGTCAGGGGTTAAAGTTGAGAAGTTAGGGGTCAGGGGTTAAAGTTGAGAAGTTAGGGGTCAGGGGTTAAAGTTGAGAAGTTAGGCTGTGGGTGGTCCTCGACCACTACAGATACATAATGTTAATCAAGTAAGAATGTGTGTATATGTGTGTGTATGTGTGTGTGTGTGTGTGTGTGTGTGAATGTGTGTGTGTGTGTGTGTGTGTGTGAATGAATGTGTGTGTGTGAATGTGTATGTGTGTATGGGTGTGTGTATGTGTGAGTGTGTGTGTGTGTGTGTGTGTGAATGTGTATGTATGTGTGTGTATGTGTGTGTGAATGTGAGTGTGTATGTGTATGTGTATGTGTATGTGTATGTGTATGTGTATGTGTGTGTGTGTGTGTGTGTGTGTGTGTGTGTGTGTGTGTGTATGTGTGTGTGTGTGTGTGTGTGTGTATGTTTGTGTTTGTGTGCGTGTGTGTATGTGTGTGTGTGTGTGTATGTGTATGTGTGTGTGTGTGTGTGTGTGTGTGTGTGCGTGTGTGTGTGAATGTGTGTGTGTGTGTGTGTGAATGTGTGTGTGTGAAAGTGTGTGTGTGTGTGAAAGTGTGTGTGTGTGAACACAGTATTATGTGTGTTTTGGGGGTCTGTCTCACGCTGGCTTCGTTGAGTCGGCTGGGCAGGCTGCCTGAAGTGGGTACATTGTGGCTGAGTCGAGTTGGTTCCTCCATGGGGTCAAAGGCACTGACACTCCGCACCATAGCTGACCCCGGGGACAGGGCCCCCTGACGCCGCTCTGTAGGGATCTCTATACACTGGGCCCTGGACGACGACAGCCTGGGGACGGACACACACACAGTACACACACACAGTACACACACACAGTACACACACACACACACACACACACACACACACACACACACACACACACAGATCAGTGTTAGGACCAGGAGGAGCTCCTGTTATCTGTTGCAGATAGTATCAGCAGGCGGCTACTTCAAACACATTCTCTAATGAGATGTAATCATGTAATCCAACAGAAACCCAAATGAGGAGGGAGAGAGGACACTACCACTATACTAATACTGACCAATAATCTCAGGAAACTAACAGGGAGAGGACACTACCACTATACTAACACTGACTAATAATCTCAGGAAACTAACAGAGAGAGGACACTACCACTATACTAATACTGACCAATAATCTCAGGAAAGTAACAGGGAGAGGACACTACCACTATACTAACACTGACTAATAATCTCAGGTCACTAACAGAGAGAGAGGACACTACCACTATACTAACACTGACTAATAATCTCAGGTCACTAACAGAGAGAGAGGACACTACCACTATACTAACACTGACTAATAGTCTCAGGAAACTAACAGAGAGAGGACACTACCACTATACTAATACTGACTAATAATCTCAGGAAACTAACAGAGAGAGGACACTACCACTATACTAATACTGACTAATAATCTCAGGAAACTAAGGAAGAGGACACTACCACTATACTAATACTGACTAATAATCTCAGGAAACTAACAGAGAGAGGACACTACCACTATACTAATACTGACTAATAATCTCAGGAAAATAACAGAGAGAGAGAGGACACTACCACTATACTAACACTGACTAATAATCTCAGGAAACTAACAGAGAGAGGACACTACCACTATACTAATACTGACTAATAATCGCAGGAAACTAAGGAAGAGGACACTACCACTATACTAATACTGACTAATAATCTCAGGAAACTAACAGAGAGAGGACACTACCACTATACTAATACTGACTAATAATCTCAGGAAAATAACAGAGAGAGAGGACACTACCACTATACTAATACTGACTAATAATCTCAGGTCACTAACAGAGAGAGAGGACACTACCACTATACTAATACTTACTAATAATCTCAGGAAAATAAGGAAGAGGACACTACCACTATACTAATACTGACTAATAATCTCAGGAAACTAAGGAAGAGGACACTACCACTATACTAACACTGACTAATAATTTCAGGAAAATAACAGAGAGAGGACACTACCACTATACTAATACTGACTAATAATCTCAGGAAACTAAGGAAGAGGACACTACCACTATACTAACACTGACTAATAATCTCAGGAAACTAACAGAGAGAGGACACTACCACTATACTAATACTGACTAATAGTCTCAGGAAACTAACAGAGAGAGGACACTACCACTATACTAATACTGACTAATAATCTCAGGAAACAAACAGAGAGAGAGGACACTACCACTATACTAATACTTACTAATAATCTCAGGAAACTAAGGAAGAGGACACTACCACTATACTAACACTGACTAATAATCTCAGGAAACTAACAGAGAGAGGACACTACCACTATACTAACACTGACTAATAATTTCAGGAAAATAACAGAGAGAGGACACTACCACTATACTAATACTGACTAATAATCTCAGGAAACTAAGGAAGAGGACACTACCACTATACTAACACTGACTAATAATCTCAGGAAACTAACAGAGAGAGGACACTACCACTATACTAACACTGACTAATAATCTCAGGAAACTAACAGAGAGAGGACACTACCACTATACTAACACTGACTAATAATCGCAGGAAACTAAGGAAGAGGACACTACCACTATACTAATACTGACTAATAATCTCAGGAAACTAAGTGGCTAGGGGTGGTAGACTAGGGGTGGTAGACTAGGGGTGGTTGACTAGGGGTGGTAGGATAGGGGTGGTAGGATAGGGGTGGTAGGATAGGGGTGGTAGGGCAGGGGTGGTAGACTAGGGGTGGTAGGCTAGGGGTGGTAGGCTAGGGGTGGTAGGCTAGGGGTGGTAGGATAGAGGTGGTAGACTAGGGGTGGTAGGCTAGGGGTGGTAGACTATGGGTGGTAGGCTAGGGGTGGTAGGATAGGGGTGGTAGGCTAGGGGTGGTAGGCTAGGGGTGGTAGAATAGGGGTGGTAGACTAGGGGTGGTAGGATAGGGGTGGTAGGCTAGGGGTGGTAGGCTAGGGGTGCTAGGCTAGGTGTAGTAGGATAGGGGTGGTAGGATAGGGGTGGTAGGATAGGGTTTATCTGAGAGGATGGTGGTGGGACGGGGGTTGGTGCGTAGTGTGTAAGTGTGTAGTGCGTTGTGTATAGTGTGTAGTGTTTAGTGTTTTAGTGTGTAGTGTTTAGTGCGTAGTGTATAGTGCAGTGTACCTGTTGTTACCAGAGCAGCCCTCTACAGTGATCCTGGGTGAGAGAGGAGACAGGACAGTAGTGGGACAGGGAGTGGACAGAGTGGACGTCCCGGTGTCCAGACCGGTGGACACAGAGTAGGACGATGACACAGCCTCATCCGCTGACGGACTGCTCTTCAGGTAGAACCTGAAGGTGAGAGGATGAGAGGAGGAGTGGATGAGAGGATGAGAGGAGGAGTGGATGAGAGGATGAGTGGATGAGAGGATGAGAGGAGAGGAGGTGTGATATCAGGGGAACAGGGGAGGTGTTAAATGTCTGTGTGTATATCTAGTGTACCTCCCGGGTCCTCTCAGGTCTCTGATCTCTACATTAAGGAAGGGGAGGAAGGGGTTCCCACAGAAGGGACAGGTGGTGTTGAGGTTGGAGTCGTCAGCCGTCCATCCTGCCATGATCTCCTCGTCGTACACCAGACCGTCACACGTCTTACAGCGAGAACAGCTGGAGATCAACAGCTGGAAACACACACAGCAGAGCCAAGATGGACGTTAGGTCAATCAGGGGTCGGCACAAAATGGCAGAGACCCCCCCTTGGCCTGGTTGCATGAATGAGAAGAGTCCTTGGTCCCTTTGTCTCGCATGTCATTGATACTTGATCGATCCGTCCTATCTGAAAATCTGTAGTGGTGGCTTCGTTTCAATGTTCCTGTGAGTTTTTCTGGTTGAGTTTGAGAGGTCTGTAAGTGTGGTGCCCTCACCTCCATGGCGTAGTTCTGGAAGACACTGGTATTGCTGGTGTAGCGAGACGAGCCCAGATCAGAGCAGTCTGGGGGAGGAAAGCCTGGAGGAGAGACAGGACACCACCGGGAGAAGGAGCACAACATCATCCATGAACATCTGCTATCATTGGTGTCAGCAGTAAACAGTCTCTGATGGCTAGCCGTTAGCTAAGCGCTAACTCAGGGCAGGACATTTCCATGTCAGGAGTGCCAGTGCACTACTTGCACACTGGATGCTAATGAGACAGGAGAAGGGCAGAGGGTCTGAGTAACATGATTGAAGAGCTCCAATCAGACTTCACCTCAATCCCCTCAACTGCACAAGGCATCGTCTGCTGGCAGAGTTTGGTAAGAGTCCTTTCTCCCTCCCCTACATCCTGTCTGATCCTAGTTCCTCCCTCTCTCTCCTCCTCAGTGACAGGACAGACAGGACACCTGGTTGTCTGATCCTATCTCCTCCCTCTCTCTCCTCCTCAGTGACAGGACAGACAGGACACCTGGTTGTCTGATCCTAGCTCCTCCCTATCTCTCCTCCTCAGTGACAGGACAGTACCTGGTTGTCTGATCCTAGCTCCACCCTCTCTCTCCTCCTCAGTGACAGGACAGTACCTGGTTGTCTGATCCTAGCTCCTCCCTATCTCTCCTCCTCAGTGACAGGACAGTACCTGGTTGTCTGATCCTAGCTCCACCCTCTCTCTCCTCCTCAGTGACAGGACAGTACCTGGTTGTCTGATCCTAGCTCCTCCCTCTCCTCCTTAGTGACAGGACAGTCAGTACCTGGTTGTCTGATCCTACCACCTCCCTCTCTCCTCCTTTGTGACAGGACAGTACCTGGTTGTCTGACCCTAGCTCCTCCCTCTCTCTCTCTCCTCCTCAGTGACAGGACAGTACCTGGTTGTCTGACCCTAGCTCCTCCCTCTCTCTCTCTCCTCCTCGGTGACAGGACAGTACCTGGTTGTCTGATCCTAGCTCCTCCCTCTCTCTCCTCCTCAGTGACAGGACAGTACCTGGTTGTCTGATCCTAGCTCCTCCCTCTCTCTCCTCCTCAGTGACAGGACAGACAGGACACCTGGTTGTCTGATCCTAGCTCCTCCCTATCTCTCCTCCTCAGTGACAGGACAGTACCTGGTTGTCTGATCCTAGCTCCACCCTCTCTCTCCTCCTCAGTGACAGGACAGTACCTGGTTGTCTGATCCTAGCTCCTCCCTCTCCTCCTTAGTGACAGGACAGTCAGTACCTGGTTGTCTGATCCTACCACCTCCCTCTCTCCTCCTTTGTGACAGGACAGTACCTGGTTGTCTGACCCTAGCTCCTCCCTCTCTCTCTCTCCTCCTCAGTGACAGGACAGTACCTGGTTGTCTGACCCTAGCTCCTCCCTCTCTCTCTCTCCTCCTCGGTGACAGGACAGTACCTGGTTGTCTGATCCTAGCTCCTCCCTCTCTCTCCTCCTCAGTGACAGGACAGTACCTGGTTGTCTGATCCTAGCTCCTCCCTCTCTCTCCTCCTCAGTGACAGGACAGACAGGACACCTGGTTGTCTGATCCTAGCTCCTCCCCCTCTCTCTCTCCTCCTCAGTAACAGGACAGACAGGACACCTGGTTGTCTGATCCTAGCTCCTCCCTATCTCTCCTCCTCAGTGACAGGACAGTACCTGGTTGTCTGATCCTAGCTCCACCCTCTCTCTCCTCCTCAGTGACAGGACAGACAGGACACCTGGTTGTCTGATCCTAGCTCCTCCCTCTCTCTCTCCTCCTCAGTGACAGGACAGACAGGACACCTGGTTGTCTGATCCTAGCTCCTCCCTCTCTCTCTCCTCTTCAGTGACATGACAGTACCTGGTTGTCTGATCCTAGCTCCTCCCTTTCTCTCTCTCCTTCTCAGTGACAGGGCAGAAATATGTTACCTGTCTGTCTGTGTGTGGAACTGTCCAGTCTGCTCCTCAGGGGACTGCGTCTGGATGGGCTTCTCCTTGGGCTCCTACGGGGCCCGGGGCCATTTCTCTGAGGGGAGGTGATGGAGCCGTCTGGGTCCCCCAGGCCCTCCTCATCCACATCCAACAGGGAGGAGCAGTCAGGGTCCATGCCCAGAGAGGACACACTCAGACGGTCACAGTTACCATCCTGGAGGGGGTGGACAATGGGAGGTTCAGGAACAAAATCAATGTTGCTGCAATGTGTTTTGAGAATCTGAGAGGCACCTTGCTGCATTAGGTAGTGGGATTCGTGTCACACAGTATTACAAAAATATCTTACGCCATTCAGAAATGTGTTATTTTGACTGACGCACCAGTAGAGCACCCTCCATTGACAAACCGCTGAGCGTACCTTGGTGGGCACGGTGTAGGAGGTGGCCAGGCGAGAGTACCACCGGCTAGCCTTCTCTGCCACACCTTTCCCTGCCGAGAACACGCTGCTCTTAAACACATCCAGGGTGGGGGTGAGGAGCTGGTCCAGGGCGAAGGAGGAGGAGGACAGAGACGGGGACAGCAAACCCAGGTCCCTGTCTCTCTCCCTCTCCCGGTAGGGGCTGGGCTGTGGGCTGGGGGTGGAGCGGGGACAGGGGGGTGAGGACCAGAGCCTCTGTCTGGCAGGCTGGGAGGGCGAGGGGGAGTTGTGGGTCCTGGAGCGAGGTAATCCTCCTGTCCTGAGAGGGGAGGTATGGGGGAGACTGGCCCGTCGAGGGGTGGTGATAAGTGGGGGAGGAGGGTGGAGGAACAGGGGGCTGGAGGGGTCCTGGAGGTCCATACTGGGTGTCCGGCTGTTCAGCGGAGAACCCATATGGTTCATGTACATCTCTATCTCCCTAGCCAGGTGGTCCTGGCGCCGGCCCGTAGGGGTCGCGACCCCATCCATCTCCACTTCCAGGTCGTCCTCTCTGTCTCCCTGGGACTTGGACTCGGCCGCCAGGAGGGACAGCGGGTCGAAGCCTGTCTCGATCCCCGTTCGTTTAACGGTGCCCCGCGAGGCTGAGGCCACACCCACACCGCCATAGCTGGCGCTGCGTTCCACCGTCCTCTTCCGTGATTGGCTGGTTTTAGCAACGCTCTCTGTGGTTGGTCCGTCCAGATCTAGGTCCTCCAGATCAAAGATGGCGTCTGTATTATTCTTGTCATTCTTGTCCTCGTCGCTCCAGTCCCTCTCCTCTCCGTCTTCAGGGCTGTCTCTACGTCTGCAGCGCCTGATGGAGAAATGAATAGATCAGATTTTTTATTAATTTTGATATTGATAATTTACTGATCCCAAAGGGGGATATTTACTTTCAGAAGCAGACAAATCAACAACAGAGAGGAGAACATCAGATCTATACCTCCCTCTCCCTCTATTAATACAGGTTACTCTCCCTCTCCCTCTATTAATACAGGTTACTCTCCCTCTCCCTCTCCCTCTATTAATACAGGTTACTCTCCCTCTCCCTCTATTAATACAGGTTACTCTCCCTCTGCCTTTATTAATACAGGCTACTCTCCCTCTGCCTTTATTAATACAGGATACTCTCCCTCTGCCTTTATTAATACAGGTTACTCTCCCTCTACATTTATTAATACAGGTTACTCTCCTTCTCCCTTTATTAATACAGGTTACTCTCCCTCTACCTTTATTAATACAGGTTACTCTCCCTCTACCTTTATTAATACAGGTTACTCTCCCTCTATTAATACAGGTTACTCTCCCTCTATCTTTATAAATACAGGTTACTCTCCCTTTATTAATACAGGTTACTCTCCCTCTGCCTTTATTAATACAGGTTACTCTCCCTCTGCCTTTATTAATACAGGTTACTCTCCCTCTACCTTTATTAATACAGGTTACTCTCCCTCTGCCTTTATTAATACAGGATACTCTCCCTCTGCCTTTATTAATACAGGTTACTCTCCCTCTGCCTTTATTAATACAGGTTACTCTCCCTCTGCCTTTATTAATACAGGTTACTCTCCCTCTACCTTTATTAATACAGGTTACTCTCCCTTTATTAATACAGGTTACTCTACCTTTCTTAATGCAGGTTACTCTCCCTCTGCTTTTATTAATGCAGGTTACTCTCCCTCTATCTTTATTAATACAGGTTACTCTCCCTCTGCCTTTATTAATACAGGTTACTCTCCCTCTACCTTTATTAATACAGGTTACTCTCCCTCTACCTTTATTAATACAGGTTACTCTCCCTCTACCTTTATTAATACAGGTTACTCTCCCTTTATTAATACAGGTTACTCTCCCTCTACCTTTATTAATACAGGTTACTCTCCCTCTATCTTTATTAATACAGGTTACTCTCCCTCTGCCTTTATTAATACAGGTTACTCTCCCTCTGCCTTTATTAATACAGGTTACTCTCCCTCTATCTTTATTAATACAGGTTACTCTCCCTCTGCCTTTATTAATACAGGTTACTCTCCCTCTACCTTTATTAATACAGGTTACTCTCCCTTTATTAATACAGGTTACTCTCCCTCTACCTTTATTAATACAGGTTACTCTCCCTCTATCTTTATTAATACAGGTTACTCTCCCTCTACCTTTATTAATACAGGTTACTCTCCCTCTACCTTTATTAATACAGGTTACTCTCCCTTTATTAATACAGGTTACTCTCCCTCTGCCTTTATTAATACAGGTTACTCTCACTGAGATCAAATGTCTTTCACAAGATGTCAGCGGGTCAGTAACGTTCCACATCAATTATGTTCACCTGGTTCTTCCCCCGGCTGCTCCAACCCCCTCTGACCCTCCCAGAACTAACGACCGCGGCCTGTTGGTCTGGCTGAAGCTGGTCCCCTGGAGGATCTTGGTGTCTGCCCCCAGGTTCTCTGCTATCCTGGCTGGGTCAGTCTCTCCCTGGTGCAGTCCCAGACCCAACACTGGAGTGCCACTGCTACCACTGCCAACCCTGTTGTCTCCACTCAGTCTGCACCCTCGCACACCCTGCCAGTCATGGCCTGGAGAGGAGGGGAGAGGAAGTGAAGAAGGGAGAGGATAGAAGAGGAGAGGAGGGGAGAGGAGAAGAGGATGAGAGAGGAGGGGAGAGGAAAGGAGGGGAGAGGAGGTGAGAGGAGGAGAGAGGAGAGACAATGGGAGAGGACGAGAGAGGAGGGGAGAAGAGGAGAGAGGAGGGGAAAGGAGGGGAGAGGAGGTGAGGAGAGGGGAGGGGAGAGGAGAAGAGGAGGTGAGGTGAGAGGAGGGGAGAGGAAAGGAGGGGAGAGGAGGTGAGAGGAGGAGAGAGGAGAGACAATGGGAGAGGAGGAGAGAGGAGGGGAGAAGAGGAGAGAGGAGGTGAAAGGAGGGGAGAGGAGGTGAAAAGAGGGTAGGGGAGAGGGGAGAGGAGGTGAGGTGAAAGGAGGGGAGAGGAGAAGAGGATGAGAGAGGAGGGGAGAGGAAAGGAGGGAGGAGAAGAGAGGAGGAGGGGAGAGGAGGAGACTTTATTATCTCTATCTGTCATGGTCCTTTGAGCAGGAAAGAAACAATTCTCCTGAAACATGACATGTTCTACACAACATACAGTAAACTGAGTAAAGCACATCTACTATACAGTACAGATTGAGACATCACAACTAGACAATCAATACAAGTCTAAATCGCTAGGTGAGTTCTGATGGATAGTTACAGCAGGCTCACAGCCATCACCTACCATCCAGTACAGATATAGAGCCAAATAAACAAGGCAGAATGTCAAGACAGACACAACTAGACAGGAAATAGTTCTGGGTGATAGATACAACTAACTCACATCCTCCAGCCCTGCACTACAGAGACATCCAATACATCATGGAAGACAGACAGACAGTAAACAGACACTAGATAGATCAGTTATGGATTATAGTTATGGCTCACCTCCTCCTCCTCCTCCTCCTCCTCCACTACTCCCACTGACACCTCCCTCCTCAAGGGCACTGAGATGTCTCCTCCTCAGACTGTTGGTCTCAACCACACCTACCTCATTCAGAGAGGAGCTCAACAGGAGACCTGCTACATGGTCTGGAGAGAGGATGAGGGGGGGAAGAGACAGGGAGAGGGAGAGAAGACAGAGGAGGGGGAGGTATGGGGAGAGAAGAGGGAGGAGAGGAGGTATGGAGTGAGGGAGGGAGAAGAGACAGGGAGAGGGAGAGAAGAGAGAGGAGGGGGAGAGGGAGGTATGGAGTGAGGGAGGGGGAGAGAAGAGAGAGGAGAGGGAGGAAGGGAGGTAGGGAGAGAGGGAGGGAGGGAGAAAGAGAGAGGAGAGGGAAGAAGGGTGGAGGGAGAGTTACGAGAGAGGGAAGTAGGGATTGAAGGGAGGGGGAGGCAGTGAGGGGGAGAGAAAGAGAGGGGGAGAGGGAGGGAGGGGGAGAGAAAGAGAGGGGGAGAGAAAGAGAGGGGGAGAGGGAGGCAGTGAGGACGTTTACAGTCACTAATAGTTTGGTATTACATGGATCATGGCAGTCGGCAGTTTATGTAAAAACACTTTCCTCTGTTTATCTGAAATCGGAGTAAGGTAAAAATCAAATGTATTTACCTGTGCTGGTTGACCTCTTGGGCTCACAGGCTGCATCGTCATAGGGACAGTTAGTTCCAGGTATTTACCTGTGCTGGTTGACACCTTGGGCTCACAGGCTACATCGTCATAGGGACAGTTAGTTCCAGGTATTTACCTGTGCTGGTTGACCTCTTAGGCTCACAGGCTACATCGTCATAGGGACAGTTAGTTCCAGGTATTTACCTGTGCTGGTTGACCTCTTGGGCTCACAGGCTACATCGCCATAGGGACAGTTAGTTCCAGGTATTTACCTGTGCTGGTTGACCTCTTGGGCTCACAGGCTACATCGTCATAGGGACAGTTAGTTCCAGGTATTTACCTGTGCTGGTTGACCCCTTGGGCTCACAGGCTACATCGTCATAGGGACAGTTAGTTCCAGGTATTTACCTGTGCTGGTTGACCTCTTGGGCTCACAGGCTACATCGTCAAAGGGACAGTTAGTTCCAGGTATTTACCTGTGCTGGTTGATCTCTTAGGCTCACAGGCTACATCGTCATAGGGACAGTTAGTTCCAGGTATTTACCTGTGCTGGTTGACCTCTTGGGCTCACAGGCTGCATCGTCATAGGGACAGTTAGTTCCAGGTATGTACCTGTGCTGGTTGACCTCTTGGGCTCACAGGCTACATCGTCATAGGGACAGTTAGTTCCAGGTATTTACCTGTGCTGGTTGACCTCTTGGGCTCACAGGCTACATCGTCATAGGGACAGTTAGTTCCAGGTATTTACCTGTGCTGGTTGACCTCTTGGGCTCACAGGCTACATCGTCATAGGGACAGTTAGTTCCAGGTATTTACCTGTGCTGGTTGACCTCTTGGGCTCACAGGCTACATCGTCATAGGGACAGTTAGTTCCAGGTATTTACCTGTGCTGGTTGACCTCTTGGGCTCACAGGCTACATCGTCATAGGGACAGTTAGTTCCAGGTATTTACCTGTGCTGGTTGACCTCTTAGGCTCACAGGCTGCATCGTCATAGGAACAGTTAGTTCCAGGTATTTACCTGTGCTGGTTGACCTCTTGGGCTCACAGGCTACATCGTCAAAGGGACAGTTAGTTCCAGGTATTTACCTGTGCTGGTTGACCTCTTAGGCTCACAGGCTACATCGTCATAGGGACAGTTAGTTCCAGGTATTTACTTGTGCTGGTTGACCTCTTGGGCTCACAGGCTACATCGTCATAGGGACAGTTAGTTCCAGGTATTTACCTGTGC